>NC_143051.1:10640000-10750000 GCF_057628025.1 Oncorhynchus mykiss | reverse complement strand
TTAGTGGTTAGGAGTTATGGGTTAGTGGTTAGGAGTTATGGGTTAGTGGTTAGGAGTTATGGGTTAGTGGTTAGGAGTTATGGGTTAGTGGTTAGGGAAAAATAGGACTTTTAATGGGAATAAATGTTTTGGTCCCTACAAGGATAGTAAAACAAACGCCTCTGTGTGTGTCTG
Source organism: Oncorhynchus mykiss (assembly GCF_057628025.1). NCBI lineage: Eukaryota > Metazoa > Chordata > Actinopteri > Salmoniformes > Salmonidae > Oncorhynchus > Oncorhynchus mykiss. The sequence continues at coordinate 10,749,826 of NC_143051.1, read as the reverse complement.
TGTGTGTGTGTGTGTCTCTGTGTGTGTGTGTGTCTCTGTGTGTGTGTGTGTAGGTTCGAGGTGCTGACCTTCCTGCTGCTGAGTTACAATGCGTCCCTCAGTTACATGTCCTCCTCCTCTCTGCAGTCCCTCTGCCAGCTCAGCTCCAGGTACCACAGATAATACGTCATGACCCTGCGCTGTTCTGCCATCAGGGAAAGTCCGTTCCCAACACGCACACACACACACACACACATTCCCACTCCCCATGCCAGCATCCGCTCAACTGATCCTCTTTAAGACTTGAGGGTGGAACTGAGCCAAGATACTACCACTTCCTAGAGAGGCTAGGACACACAGATCTCTCTCTGAGGACTACTTCATCTGCTGGCAGTGTGTTGAACACTGAGCTAAAGCCACTCAGAGGGGCGATCTGCTCACTACAGTTCTACTGGATAAGAACATGAATGCTGGCACCACTGTGGCCTTTAGGAACAGGGCTGCTTGAGGTCAATACATTTAGACACAAGTAATAGACCTCCTTGTCTTGTTCCAGAAACAACGTTTGCTTGCAAAACCTGCCAAAACATAGCAGTATACCTAGACTGGTATGGATTTTTCAAATCATAGTGCTCTTTGATAAAACAAAATACGCTGGCTGACACATTTCTCAAAGAGTGCCTTTGTGTCTCGGTTGGTTGACTCTATTCTCTGTACTGTGATTGGTTGACTGTATTCTTTATACCCTGATTGGTTGACCGATGGATGGTATTCTCTGCCCTGTGATTTGGTTAACAGGGTGTGTATCTGTGGTTTCCCACGACAACATTTGAGGAGGTATAAAGGTATCAGCTCTCGTCTGACCGTCACCTCTGAGTTCCTGGTTCAACTCGTCACTGGGATACACTACGCACTGTGAGAACACACACACCAGAGGAGGCTGGTGGGAAGAGCTGTAGGAGGACAGGCTCATTGTAATGGCTGGAATAGAATAAATAAAACGGTATCAAACATATTAAAACCACATGTTTTGACTCAGTTCCATTCATTCCATTCCAGCCATTACAATGAGCCTGTCCTCCTATAGCTCTTCCCACCAGCCTCCTCTGATACACACTAGCCCTAATCTCTGACCCCTGATATTAACCTTGACCCGGACCGTGTGTGTGTGTGTGTGTGTGTGTGTGTGTGTGTGTGTGTGTGTGTGTGTGTGTGTGTGTGTGTGTGTGTCCAGGTGTAATGGGGAGATGGACCTCGGTTCCAAGGCGCTGGATGATGTTCTGTACCGAGCTCAGCTAGAATTGTTCCCTGAAGCTCTACTGGTGGGTGACATCTCACACACACACACACACACACACACACCGGTGTGTGCCAGGACACTGACCTCTCCCATGGTGTTTGTGGGGTGCCAGTAATCCCAGTAGATTATTCAACGTTGAGATGTTAATCTGTAATCCTGAAGGCTGCTGCTGTGTCACACAGCTTCACAGCAGGCAGCGGTTGTTCAACAGTCGCGTTGTCAATGCCTAACATTGTGTGTTTAGGTGGGTAATGCCATCAAGTCCTCTCAACAGTGTGCAGCGCTAAAGTCTGGCGCTAGTAAAGAAGGAACTCGCATCATTCAGGTGGAGATGACTCCTACTTCCTCTAGGTATGTGATGTATAAACTCTATCGACACAGTTTTCATGTTTTCATCTATAGGTATAGTTTTGTAGATTCATCTTTTTTTGTGTGGACATTTTAATATATTGGATTTTGACATTTCATTCCATAACGGTATCATGTGCCAAGCTAGATCAATATTGTGTTTTTTATGGATGATGATTTTAAATGACGTTTCCTGTTTACCTGTTTTGAACTACTGATAATTGCCCCTCTGAATGTGCATTCTGTCCTGTAGGATCTCACGGAACGCAGTCACATCACTCTCTATCAGAGGACATCGCTGGAAGCGACATGGTAAGACACACAGGCACACAAACAGGACTGGATTTAGAAACACTATCCTAGTCTCAGTAGGGTATCTGATCTATTCTCTGTAGCTTGTCTAGTGATTAAAGACATTTCGTCTGTCTGTGTAGTGGCCTGTCTGTAGAACCATTAATGACTACTAATGAGAGTTTATCAGTTCTAGACCCTTCCCTTCCCATCCACACAGCTCTACTGACTACTGATGAGAGGTTATCCGCTCCAGACCCTTCCCATACACACAGCTCTACTGACTACTAATGAGAGGTTATCAGTTCTAGACCCTTCCCATCCACACAGCTCTACTGACTACTAATGAGAGGTTATCAGTTCTAGACCCTTCCCATACACACAGCTCTACTGACTACTAATGAGAGATTATCAGTTCTAGACCCTTCCCATCCACACAGCTCTACTGACTACTGATGAGAGGTTATCCGCTCCAGACCCTTCCCATCCACACAGCTCTACTGACTACTAATGAGAGGTTATCAGTTCTAGACCCTTCCCATCCACACAGCTCTACTGACTACTAATGAGAGGTTATCAGCTCCAGACCCTTCCCATCCACACAGCTCTACTGACTACTGATGAGAGGTTATCCGCTCCAGACCCTTCCCATACACACAGCTCTACTGACTACTAATGAGAGGTTATCAGCTCCAGACCCTTCCCATCCACACAGCTCTACTGACTACTGATGAGAGGTTATCCGCTCCAGACCCTTCCCATCCACACAGCTCTACTGACTACTAATGAGAGGTTATCCGCTCCAGGAGGAACTGGAGTTCATTACTTATCTATGTATTATTCACTACGTCACTGCTCATGTGTCTCCATATTGTCCTCTATACATTATCACTGTCAAATCAAATGTTTTTAGTCACATGCGCTGAATACAAGAAGTGTAGTAGACCTTACAGTGAAATGCTGATTACAACAGGTGTAGTAGACCTTACAGTGAAATGCTGAATACAACAGGTGTAGTAGACCTTACAGTGAAATGCTGAATACAACAGGTGTAGTAGACCTTACAGTGAAATGTTGAATACAACAGGTGTAGTAGACCTTACAGTGAAATGCTGAATACAACAGGTGTAGTAGACCTTACAGTGAAATGCTGAATACAACAGGTGTAGTAGACCTTACAGTGAAATGCTGAATACAACAGGTGTAGTAGACCTTACAGTGAAATGCTGAATACAACAGGTGTAGTAGACCTTACAGTGAAATGCTGAATACAACAGGTGTAGTAGACCTCACAGTGAAATGCTGAATACAACAGGTGTAGTAGACCTTACAGTGAAATGCTGAATACAACAGGTGTAGTAGACCTTACAGTGAAATGCTGAATACAACAGGTGTAGTAGACCTTACAGTGAAATGCTGAATACAACAGGTGTAGTAGACCTTACAGTGAAATGCTGAATACAACAGGTGTAGTAGACCTTACAGTGAAATGCTGAATACAACAGGTGTAGTAGACCTTACAGTGAAATGCTGAATACAACAGGTGTAGTAGACCTTACAGTGAAATGCTGATTACAACAGGTGTAGTAGACCTTACAGTGAAATGCTGAATACAACAAGTGTAGTAGACCTCACAGTGAAATGCTGAATACAACAGGTGTAGTAGACCTTACAGTGAAATGCTGAATACAACAGGTGTAGTAGACCTTACAGTGAAATGCTGAATACAACAGGTGTAGTAGACCTTACAGTGAAATGCTTACTTACAAGCCCTTAACCAACAATGCAGTTTCAAAAAAATACAGATAAGAATAAGAGATAAATAGTAACAAGTAGTTAGCAGCAGTAAAATAACATATTACTGATGCATTATCACTACCTATACAGTTGAAGTGGGAAGTTTACATACACTTAGGTTGTAGTCAGTAAAACTCGTTTTTCAACCACTCCACAAATTTCTTGTTGACAAACTATAGTTTTGGCAAGTCGGTTAGGACATCTACTTTGTGCATGACACAAGTATTTTTCCTACAAATGTTTACAGACACATTATCTAACTTATAATTCACTGTATCACAATTCCAGTGGGTCAGAAGTTTACATACATACATACATACATACATACATTAAGTTGACTGTGCCTTTAAACAGCACAGGGTAGCCTAGTGGTTAGAGTGTAGGGACGGCAGGTAGCCTAGTGGTTAGAGTGTAGGGACGGCAGGTAGCCTAGTGGTTAGAGAGTTGGACTAGTAACCAAAAGGTTGCAAGTTCAAATCCCCGAGCTGACAAATCTGTCGTTCTGCCCCTGAATAGGCTGTCATTGAAAATAAGAATTTGTTCTTAACTGACTAGTAAAATAAAGGTAAAAAAATAAAAAATTCTGATAGGCTAATTGACATAATTTAAGGCAGTTGGAGGTGTACCTGTGGATGTATTTCAAACTCAGTGCCTCTTTGCTTGACATCATGGGACAATATAAAGAAATCAGCCAAGACCTCAGAAAACAAATTCTAGACTTCCACAAGTCTGGTTCATCCTTGGGAGCAATTTCCAAATGCCTGAAGGTACCACGTTCATCTGTGCAAACAATAGTACGCAAGTACAAACACCATGGGACCACGCAGCCGTCAAACCGCTCGGGAAGGAGATGCGTTCTGTCTCCTAGAGATGAACGTACTTTGGTGCGAAAAGTGCGAATCAATCCCAGAACAACAGCAAAGGACCTTGTGAAGAGGCTGGACGAAACAGGTATCTAAAGTATCTATATACACAGTAAAACGAGTCCTATATCGACATAACCTGAAAGGCCGCTCAGCAAGGAAGAAGCCACTGCTCCAAATCCGCCATAAAAAAGCCAGACTATGGTTTGAAACTGCACATGGGGACAAAGATCATACTTTTTGAAGAAATGTCCTCTGGTCTGATTACACAAAAATAGAACTGTTTGGCCATAATGAGCATCCTTATGTTTGGAGGGTAATTTGGGATGCTTGCAAGCCGAAGAACACCATCCCAACCGTGAAGCATCATGTTGTGAGGGTGCTTTGCTGCAGGAGGGTCTGGTGCACTTCACAAAATAGATGGAATCATGAGGCAGGAAAATAATGTGGATATATTGAAGCAACATCTCAAGACATCAGTCAGCAAGTTAAAGCTTGGTCGCAAATGGGTATTCTAAATGGACAATGACCCAAATCATACTTACAAAATGGCTTAAGGACAACAAAGTCAGGTGTTGGAGTTGCCATCACAAAGCCCTGACCTCAATCCTACAGAAAATGTGTGGGCAGAACTGAAAAAGCGTGTGCGAGCAAGGAGGCCTACAAACCTGACTCAGTTACACCAGCTCTGTCAGAAGGAATGGGCCAAAATTCACCCAACTTATTGTGGGAAGCTTGTGAAAGGCTACCCGAAACGTTTGACCCAAATGAAACAATTTAATGGCAATGCTACCAAGCACTAATTCAGTGTATGTAAACTTCTGACCCACTGGGAATGTGATGAAAGAATTAAAAGCTGAAATAAATAATTCTCTCTACTATTATTCTGACATTTCACATTCTTTAAAATAAAGTGGTGATCCTAACTGACCTAAGACAGGGAATTTTTACCAGGATTAAATGTCAGTGCCTATACGTGCTCACTGTCTATACATGAGCACTGTCTATACATGAGCACTGTCTATACATGAGCACTGTCTATACATGAGCACTGTCTATACATGATCACTGTCTATACATGATCACTGTCTATACATGAGCACTGTCTATACATGAGCACTGTCTCATCTTTTTGCATAGTTGACTGTATTATTATACAGGCGTGTACATTATCACTGTCTGCATGTGCATTATCACTATACTCTGTATACTTTGTGATCATAATTTTATTTTTTTTGCCATCATATTTATTTTACTGTCTGTGTTTGTGTGTCTGTCTCATATCTGTGTCCCCATCTCCATGACCCCAGAGTCCCAGGAGGTCAGTGTAGACAGTGACCTGGCGGCCCCTGGAGGTCAAGGGTCATCCATCCCAGAGATCAGTGTGACGATGCCCAATGGAGACTCTCTGCGACCACGTGACCCCCGACCATTAACCCAGCCCGAGCCGGAGCCGCTGGGGTCAGCCTCAGAGGTCAGCCCCACCCACGACCTCAGTCTTAGAGGTCAAGAGGTCAGGAGGCAGAAGTCTGTGAGGCGATTGGTGGACGAGGGTTCTGGGCCCGCCTCCGCAGGGAGGGCCCAGTACTAAGACCCTCCCCATCCCCGGGGTAACCTAGGTAACAGTGTGTGGAGGCATGGTCTTGTCTAAGCATGACGGCTGATTGGTTTGCTGACTAACTTTTGCCGTGCGGCGTTGCCTCTCCTGATATCTACAGTACCAGTCAAAAGTTTGTATTTTTACTATTTTCTACATTGTAGAATAACAGTGAAGACATCAAAACTATGAAAAAACACATGGAATCTTGTAGTAACCAAGAAAGTGTTAAACAAATCAAAATATGTTTTATATTTGAGGTTCTTCAAAGTAGCCACCCTTTGCTACTTGATGACAGCTTTGCATACTCTTGGCATTCTCTCAACCAGCTTCATGAGGTAGTCACCTGGAATGCATTTCAATTAATAGGTGTGCCTTGTTAAAAGTTAATTTGTGGAATTTATTTTCTTAATGCGTTTGAGCCAATCAGTTGTGTTGTGACATGGTAGTGGTGGTATACAGGAGGTAGCCCTATTTGGTAAAAGACCAAGTCCATATTATGGCAAGAAAAGCTCAAATAAGCAAAGAGAAATGACAGTCCATCATTACTTTAAGACATGATGGTCAGTCAATCCGTAAAACTATGAAAGTTTCTTCAAGTGCAGTCGCAAAAACCAAGCGCAATGATGAAACTGTCTCTCATGACGACCACCACAGGAAAGGAAGACCCAGAGTTACCTCTGCTGCAGAGGATAAGTTCATTAGAGTTTCCAGCCTCAGAAATTTCAGCCCAAATAAATGCTTCAGAGCTCAAGTAACAGACGCATCTCAACATCAACTGTTCAGAGGAGACTGCGTGAATCAGGCCTTTATGGTCGAATTGCTGCAAAGAAACCACTACTAAAGGACACCAATAAGACGAAGAGACTTGCTTGGGCCAAGAAACACGAGCAATGGACATTAGACTGGTGGAAATCTGTCCTTTGGTCTGAGTTCAAATTTTAAATGTTTGGTTCCAACCGCCGTGACTTTGTGAGACACAGTGTTGGTGAACTGATGATCTCCGCATGTGTGGTTCCCACTGTGAAGCATGGAGGAGGAGGTGTGATGGTGTGGGGGTGCTTTACTGGTGACACTGTCTGTGATTTATTTAGAATTCAAGGCACACTTAACCAGCATGGCTACCACAGCATTTGGCAGTGATACGCCATCCCATCTGGTTTGTGCTTAGTCCCACTATCATTTGTTTTTCAACAGGACAATGACCCAACACACCTCCAGGCTGTGTAAGGGCTATTTGACCAGGAATGAGAGTAATGGGAGTGATGCATCAGATGACCTGGCCTCCACAATCACCCAAACTCAACCCAATTGAGATGTTTTGGGATGAGTTAGACCGCAGAGGGAAGGAAAAGCAGCCAACAAGCATATGTGGGAGTCTCCTTTAAAGACTGTTGGAAAGCATTCCTCATGAAGCTAGTTGAGAGAATGCTAAGAGTGTGCAAAACTGTCATCAAGACAAAGTTTATTTTTTGGGGTTACGACTTGATTCCAAATGTGTTATTTCATAGTTTTGATGTCTTCAGTGTTATTCTACAATGAGGACAATAGTAAAAATAAAGAGAAACCCTAGTTGTTACTGTATGTCCTCCGGTCTCTTTCTTCTTCCTCACCCTCTCCATCCATTCTCCCTCTGTTCTCCATTCACTGGTGAAGGAAGTTTGGTGTGTGTGTGCATGTGCGTGCGAGGTATTTTGGTCTCTAAAACGCCTTGCTCCAACACATCACTGGGTTGCCGGGGGTGACAGACTGCTCTCTTCTGATTGGTTAGCTGTAGCAGCTGAGGAGGATAGGCAGCTCTGGATTGGCCATTAGGTCACTGTGCTCATCAAATCAGAAAGGGGTTCTATCTAGTTTGCCCATACTGGCAGTCTCTTGCCCAGATGTTGTAAGGTTTTTATTTAGTATTCATTTCAGTTTTTATAACAGTTCAGTTTTATTGAAGGACCTGCCTATCTGTCCGTCTGCTAGTAGATAGTAGATGGTAGTGTGTGTGTGTGTGTGTGTGTGTGTGTGTGTGGTGGGTATGCGTTTTGCTTTCTACTACTCCTGCTGCCCAGACCTCTGCCTGTTGCTGGCCTCTGATAACTGGTGATACCTGATAAGTTAACTGATCACAGTACTAACTGCTATCACACAGTAGTACAGCTGAATGGCAACCAGTGCTTGAAGTGGAATGTAAAAAAGGTGCTCTCTCTCTCCTTCTTTCTCGCTCTCCCTCCTCTTTCTCGCTCGCTCTCCCTCCTTCTCTTTCTCGCTCGCTCTCCCTCCTTCTCTTTCTCGCTCCCTCTCCCTCCTTCTCTTTCTCGCTCGCTCTCCCTCCTTCTCTTTCTCGCTCCCTCTCCCTCCTTCTCTTTCTCGCTCCCTCTCTTTCTCGCTCCCCCTCCTTCTTTCTCGCTCTCCCTCCTTCTCTTTCTCACTCGCTCTCCCTCCTTCTCTTTCTCGCTCGCTCGCTTGCTCTCCCTCCTTCTCTTTCTCCCTCCTTCTCTTTCTCGCTCTCTCCCTCCTTCTCTTTCTCGCTCTCTCCCTCCTTCTCTTTCTCGCTCTCCCTCCTCTTTCTCGCTCTCTCCCTCCTTCTCTTTCTCGCTCTCCCTCCTTCTCTTTCTCGCTCTCCCTCCTTCTCTTTCTCGCTCTCCCTCCTTCTCTTTCTCGCTCTTCCTCCTTCTCTTTCTCGCTCTCCCTCCTTCTCTTTCTCGCTCTCCCTCCTTCTCTTTCTCGCTCTCCCTCCTTCTCTTTCTCACTCTCCCTCCTTCTCTTTCTCGCTCTCCCTCCTTCTCTTTCTCGCTCTCCCTCCTTCTCTTTCTCGCTCTCCCTCTTTCTCGCTCTCCCTCCTTCTCTCGCTAGATGCAGTGGATTTGGGTTCCCCGGACGAGTTGATGGATATCTCGGAAGTGGATGAAGGGGTGTGGCCTAAAAGAGGGTCCGGCCCGGACTACCTGACTCCGCCCACCATCACTATCAGCAACAGTATCACCCCTGGGGTGGGAGGGACCAAGACAGGAAGCAGGAAGTGGCATTTAGGTGGACGGTCGCATAAGGAGAAGGAGACTTGTACTCCAGGGGGGAAGGCTTTGATCGAGAACCTGGATCTGTCAATCAAACGTCTGACGCTGACGTCCAGCCAATCGGTGCCCAAGGGGCCGACCCATAGCGCTCTGAGCAGCCTATCGCGTACAGCCAGCGCCGTGTTCTCCCGCTCCTTCGAAGGAAACAACACTGGAGGTAATCGTGGTAACCCAGAGGCTGGCCGCTATTCATGCAGTGGCAGTCTACAGGAGGAGGAGCTAGGCTATATAAGCCCCTCCCACACCCAGCGCTCGCCAAGCATCAGGGTGCACTTTAGGAGTGACCTGTGAACCCTGATATTTAACCCTTGACTTCTCACCACCCACCTAAACCCTCTGACCCCATGCCTTTTGATCTGGACTCCCAGCCTGCCAGTGGGACTGGAACCCAAACTCATTAACACATGCCCTCCCTTCTTTCCTCTCCACACCATTCTTCATCTCCCCCACCTCTTCTTCTCCAGTAGGACAGCTTCCCACCTCCAAAGGCCGGCTCCTCTCCTCCCCCTCCTCTCTCCCCAAAGCAAGAGCCTGGTGTGAGAGAGCCGGGACCCTGGGTCCAGCCCTCATCCCTGGAGTTACTGAACCACCCCCCCTGGTGGTAACTAGACAGAACTGCAGACTGGACAGAGTGACTCACTACAACTGTTTTTGTAAAAGGTTTGGAAATTGAGTATTTAAAAAAAAAACTCCTGTTTGTCCTGCTTGACTTTCCATACATCCCTCCTGACCATTGTGTGTGTGTGTGTGTGTGTGTGTGTGTGTGAGAATGAATAGGAGAGTTTAGAGCCCCCAACCCCTTCCACTCTGCACCCCAATGGTAATCCTGTACTCCTACCCATCATGCACTAGGGTTTGAACAACCCCAACACAACGCCAAGTTCACACTCCTGTTGCCATAGCATCCCACGAAACGATTAAACGACAGATTGCTAAATTGTAGAAACCCCCCCCCCCCAAAATGATGAATGTTGTAAATGTCTGAATAGTATTGATTGATGTTATCCTATTAGAAGCAATATTTTCTCACTGATCTCATCAATAAACAAGCTTATTGGGGTTTGTGTGTTTCAGATCAATAAGTTGATTGGGGTGGATTTGTTTTGATGATGTATGAACTGTTTTTGTAAACTGTGGTATGTTCCAATGACGAAGAGAGAGACTAGGGTTTTTGTAAAGATACACTCTGCAATATGACACCACCATCAAGTGTAACGGTGGATCCCAAACCCTCACCCCAGCCAACTCGCTTGGAGGACCCTCCGTTTGTCACATGTTGCTTTCAAAAGAGTGGCGAGGGTGACGTCCAGAGAATGGCGAGCGAGGGATCCCTGAACCCATCGACTTCGGGACACGCTCGTGGCTTGACCGACGTAATTCATGGTCCACATTTTAAATAATAAAATGAGCATGACATTTTAAATGAACAAATCCCCCTGTTGTTTTAAAAGATGTATAAACCTCAGTAACAGTTCAATGTTTCATTTGTGAGGTTTTTCATCTGTTACATGTGTCAAATCAGGCAAACAAACAACTGCAAAGGGACTTATAATTGGGCACGCCGCTCAAATTGCAAACATATCATGGTGTGTGTCGGGATAGCACTTCGCACTGCAGCCTTGCTGGCTTGGCCAACGTGGCTCTCCGAGGGTCTAATTAGCCCCTACCCCCTTGATTAATTTTCACTCCCTCAGCTTTGGGACACTTGTGCATACAGTATGGCAGAGGCATGTGTGAACACTCAAATGAAGGGAGTGATTCAGCTTATGTAGTAGCAGGAAGTCACCCCACCGTGTATGCTGATGTCATATTGCAGAGTCGACCTTTTAACTGTGGTGTTCTATGTACAGCAGACCAAGTCCGGTTATAAATGTGGCATTTTCCTACGAGACAGATAGTTGTTGTTTTAGCAGTGTTGAATCCCTTCAGTGTTAAAGCACAAGAAGACCCAACCCTGCACGACCACCATCCCAAACATACCCTGGGCTTAGGAGGAGTGGCTATAGGGGCGTAGGAGGAGTAGCTATAGGGGCGGCTAGGGAGGAGGGGCTATAGGTGCTAGGGAGGAGCGGTTATAGGGGCGGCTAGGAAGGAGCAGATATAGGGGCGTAGGAGGAGTGGCTATAGGGGCGTAGGAGGAGTGGCTATAGGGGCGTAGGAGAAGTGGCTTTAGGGGCGGCTATAGGGGCTAGGGAAGAGTGGCTATAGCTGCTAGGGAGGAGCGGTTAGGGAGGAGCTGCAATAGGGGCTAGGGAGGAGCTGCAATAGGGGCTAGGGAGGAGCTGCTATAGGGGCTAGGGAGGAGCGGCTATAGGGGCTAGGGAGGAGCGGCTATAGGGGCGGCTAGGGAGGAGTGGCTATAGGGGTGGCTATAGGGGCGTTAGAGGACTGGCTAGGGAATTTGGAGTAGGCCTATTCAAGCTAGGGTTGATCTTTATTGATTGATTGGTCTTTTAATTGATTTGTTCTCTGGTCTATCATAACCTGCTTTATAATGTAATACACACAAATAACACCCTTGAGGAGAGGTGTACTGCTGACTAGCAGAACAAAGTCAAAGTCACATTCTTCTCCATTTTGGTGGCAATAAAGTTCACTGCGGTAAAGATTGAGAGAAGTTTTGGGAGCATAGAAATAGAATGAATTGAAAAGACTTGGAAGCTCTAACCCTGGCAATTTGGCTGGTAAATTCATGGATACACTTGCAATGGCTGCCTGGTATTGTAACGCAATATTTTTCAAAGTAATGTAGAATGTTCATTTAAATTGTTAACTATGTGGCTCATGCAATGAAATGTATTTTTTTGTAATGTCAGTTGAGTTTAAACAAATCACAGCACATATTGATGTTTACACTTCCTGCTTTTACTTCATGCTTTGCACATATGGGTACACTTGCAATGGCCACTAGTCCATCCATTTTGCCATCATTGACTTGAATGGTGACATCTGTTCTATTCATTCTATTTCTATGATTAGGACTCCGTAGATCAGACAGAACACTGTTTCCTACTGGAGATCTGAATGCAGAATAAAGTCTGCCCCTCTGGAACCTTTGTGTTCTAGAACCAGTGTTCTATCAGTCCCAGAGTTCTGTCCGTCAGTGTTCTAGATCTGTTTTATATTCATATGGTGGAACAATAACAATCATGTTTCTGTATTCTGTTTTATAGTATGTCATGAATCTGTACATATTGATGGACTTCAATTGTTTGGGATTTTCTGTCTGAAGATAACTCACTGATAGAGATACTCTGTCTGAGAATAAAGTATTTCTATATTTCTGTTGCTGTTCTTCATCATACATATGCAAGCACAAACACACACTCATCCTCACTCAGGAGATGACATGACGGGCCTAGTTCTCAAACCCAGACATCTGAGTGAAAGTTTGCAGCCAGTTTGTGTATGTATGTTATCAGCATGCATATTTCAGTATGTATTATGTTAATTTTAAGCTTTGTAATGTTCAGAAGAACATTAGTATGAGGAGTTTGCTTGGAGCTAATCTCACATGGAAAGGTGCACGTGTAAACGGCGAAGTGACAATTTTCGGGAGAATTGGGTAACGAGAACTGGGTAGCGAGATTAGTTTGGAGCAGAAACATTTGCGCCCACAAAGTGGCGCTCGTCACAATTGTGATTGTACCAACTGTCGCAAAAAGCAAACCTTTCTGCCTTGCTTTACGGCCAAGCTTCCTCCGTCGACTTCCTCTTTTTCACGTCCTTGAGGGAATCAGTGAACCTGCTAGATACCTGCAAAGTACCATGGCGAAGTTCAGCAAGGAGACCAAACAACGCCTGCAGACGGTATTCCAGACCGGACAGTTCGTCATCCGCTGGGGTTTCATCCCCACGGTGCTCTATCTGGGTTAGTACGGGGCTAGCTGATTAGCTTAGCATGCTACCAGTTTGGTTTCCGGGGGCCTAGAATAGGCTTACAATGTGCACCCCAGACCGAGTTTGGGAAACGCTGAGCTGTGGCTCACAGTGGCGTGTTATCATAGTCAGGGGTGTAAATGGGGAAATTAAACCAGAGACAGACCGACCCTGAATTAACCCAGGTATGCCCCAGCTGTCAAAGGAAAGTAGTTTGCAAAACGCACATTGGGACTCATCGTGTTGAGCCTTAGTTTAAGTGGGTGTGGTGTGCGCGCGCTGGAGTAGCTGCGGTAACAGTGCTGTGGCAGAAGCGTTCGGGGTCAAATGGTCGGCTGTACGCTACTGTTTTTCTTTGCGTGTGTGTGCTTGTACGGTGTTATAGGAGAAATCAGATTCATGATCCCCCACGGGAGTATCCAACCTTTTTTAAATTTATTTAGCTAGTTTCACTTGACAGCAGGGGCGTACCTGGTTTCACTTCCCCATTCACGCCCCTAGCTATGATAACTGACCACTGTGAGCCACAGCTCAGAGTTTCCCAAATTCGGTGCTGGGGACCCCATGGTTTGCAAATTTGGGTGTTTTGCCTTAGCACTACACCGTGATGAGTTGATCATTTGAATCAACTGTGTGGTACCAGGGCAAAAAAACTGAATATGCACCCCTTGGAGTCCCCAGGACCGAGTTTGGGAAAAGTCTTCACTAGCTGGTTTAGCTATTATTTCGACAGGAAATCCCTTTGTCAGGCTACGGCCATAAATCTCCATAAATGTGGGCTGCGTGGCTTCGCTAACTGTAAGAGGAAACACGTACTGATCATGCAATTCCAACCGCATGCAGTGGTGGCGTAACACAAACGAGCTTCCCCTAACTCGAATTTGTGAATATTAAACAGATGTCAAGGAGGAGGGAGCCTAACTCAACCTACCACCTCCCTTTCGTTTTTGTTGTTGTTGCTACTTTGAAGAATCTCAAATATAAAATATATTTTAATTTAACACTTTTTTTTTTTTTTGGTTACAACATGATTCCATATGTGTTATTTCATTGCTTTGATATCTTCACTATTATTCTACAATGTAGAAAATTAAAGAACAACCCTGGAATGAGTAGGTGTGTACGGACTGGTTGACTGGTGCTGTATATGTCATTGTTATTGGTTGCAAGAATTTTGTATAATTGAACAATTCTAAGTTCTGAATCCGGTATCATTTTGTGTATCAGTTCACAAACCATGTGCCACGAAATTGGTACATCAAATCTCTTCCCAACTATTTAGCAATCTATATGGCACAGCTGTCAATTTATTGGTTTTGACATGAAACTGCACCACTCCTTTCCAAGTGTCCCCCTCTCCCCTCTAGGTGCTAGCTGAGGGTTGTGTGTGGGTGCACAATGACTTGTAATTTAGAGAATAGTGTAGAATGCACATTGCTATTGGGTATCATCAAGTTTGATTCCCACAGTGCATCTCTCATGGCTAATGTTTTGTTACCAGACCAGTAGTTCTATTTAGGTCTGGAGTGGATACAGCTTCTCTGGGAGCGAGATAGTTACACTGGGGAACCTCTGAGTGTCTGCCACAAGCTAGCATGTCTACACAGTACACACACACACACACACACACACTATCTTCAGAGAACTTGATGAGAAACCCGGAATTTTTGCAGTGTCAGGAATGAGAATGGTGATGCAATGTGGCATGAATGAATGGAGTGAATGAATATGGTTGCAGAAATATAGAAATGTAACTTATGATGACACACTGAGTTTCACAAGCTAGCTGTCCATTCTTAAAACACGGTTACTATTCTCTTATCCCCTCACGACAGTCGGTAACGGCTGTTAGAGAGACAAACATTTCCAGACAGTTGTAGATGTTGATTCTCCACCGTTGGTTCACACCCAGCAAGTGACTGCTTTTAGCCGTTTGTCTTTTAGTTATTAGGGGAGTCAGTTCCAACATTGTTTCCTTCCCTGACATCTCTACTTGTCCACAGGGACAACTGCTGGCCAGGAGAAAAGGGGGAGAGGGAAACAGGAGGAAAGCGAGAGATTGGGGTGGAGAAAGAGAGCGGGGTTGAGGAAGGGACAGGAAGTAGGGGAAATCCAGACTCTGCCTGCCCGATGGTCTGGAATGTTATGACGCTTCAAGTGTTGGTTACGCAACACCCATGTTCACCCCTTCTCAGGAACACGCTACTGATGCTAGTAAACTACATGGCCACGTTTGAGTCAGAGGAAATGGAGACGGTTTTATTGGAGAACAGCTCAGATAGTACTAGATGTTACGCAGGCTTTGGAAAAACGAAGCTCAGGAATGCAACTAATATCTCTTCAACAATTTGCTTCTCTCCATCTCTGCTCATTGTTTTTGATTGACAGGTTTTGCTCGTGGCGGGGATCCTGGAATGCCTGAGCCAAACATTCTAAGGTATGCTGTGTGTCTGTCTGTGTGTCTTTGTCTGGGGTTTGGCCTCCTGATATAGGGAATACTGTTCCATGGATCTGGTCAAAGTAGGGCACTATATAGGGAATAGTGTTCCATGGATCTGGTCAAAGTAGGGCACTATATAGGGAATAGGGAGCTGTACCATTCAGACGAAGATGACCTCTGACCTTGTTTTCTCTCTTCCAGTCTGCTGTGGGGCTGAGAACAACCCTGACCTGGCCAATCACCTCATCCAACTGTGGTCATGTGACTCCCAGCTGTCACCACAGAAACGGACGCCATCTTACCCTCACCAATTTCTATATGGCTAATATATTATAGGTTGGATGGAACTTTCATTGTCACGTCGCTCAGGTTACGTCGGAAACATGAAGCTCTGAATGATCCTCTCATTCTGAAATGCCCAATGGCGTGATGGACATCTTATTCTGAAACAGGTCCTTTATTGTGACCAATGTTTCTCTATTGTTTGGTTTCCTCTCTGTTTGGGAACATGTAAAAACCTCTATCTTGTCATTTGTTCATGGATCTGTGTTTGTGTGTTTTACTTGAAATGATCCTATATAAAAATGTCTGCCTGTTGGTTAAAAGTGGACCTGAGTTTCTCTATAAATCACCTTTTGAGAGATGACTGTGTGTGATTCACTGGTTGGTCAATTCACCAACCAATCAGTGGAATTAATGTTTTGTTGTGATGACAACGTGAATAACCATCTGGTTGAAACTACAGTATCAGTCACGTTTGGACACACCTACTCATTCAAGACTTTCTATTTTTACTATTTTCAGACATCTCAAATTTGGACTCATCAGACCCATTGACAGATTTCTACCAGTCTAATGTCCATTGCTCGTGTTTCTTGTCCCAAGCAAGTCTCTTCTTTTTATTAGTGTCCTTTAGTCGTGGTTTCTTTGCAGCAATTCAATCACGAAGATCTGATTCACACAGTCTCCTCTGAACAGTTGATGTTGAGATGTCTGTTTCTTGAAGCATTTATTTGGGCTGCAGTTAACTCTAATGAACTTATCCTCCAGCAGAGGTAACTCTGGGTCTTCCTTTCCTGTGGCGGTCCTCATGAGAGACAGTTTCATCATAGCGCTTGATGGTTTATTGCGACTGCACTTGAAGAAACTTTAAAAGTTCTTGAAATGTTCCTGATTGACCTTCATGTCTTAAAGTAATGATGGACTCATTTCTCTTTGCTTATTTGAGCTTTTCTTGCCCATAATATGGACTTGGTCTTTTACCAAATAGGGCTATCTTCTGTATACCACCACTACCATGTCACAACACAACTGATTGGCTCAAACGCATTAAGAAGGAAAGAAATTCCCCAAATTAACTGTTAACAAGGCACACCTGTAAATTGAAATGCATTACAGGTGACTGACTACCTCATGAAGCTGGTTGAGAGAATGCCAAGCGTGTGAAAAGCTGTCATCAAGTCTAAGGGTGCCTACTTTGAAGAATCTTAAATATACATTTGTTTAATCATTTTTTGGTTACTACATGATTCCATATGAGTTATCTCATGGTTTTGATGTCTACACTATTATTCACTATATTGTAGAAAATAGTAAAAAATAAAGAAAAACCCCGGATTGAGTAGGTCTGTCCAAACTTTGACTGGTACTGCATGTTCAGTAAATAAACAACACAGGAGCAACACATTTCTATATTATTTGAGACCATTTATTATTCATTGTTGTATCCACAACATCACAGTGTGTCCAACATGTAGTCACTGATGTACTGTTAACGCATTTTGAGATGCATTCAATTCTGTGCTTGAAATCCATCAACAGCCATGTCATCATTAGAAAAATACATTCAGAGTCCATTTGTATGGAAATAAATAACTCTTTGCTTTAAAAAATATATATATATTTTTTTATCTGAGGCACAAAGCTTCTCAAGATCAAATGAATGAATCTGATTAAATAAAATAAATTAATTAAATGCATTTCATCTCAACCATAAATATTTTGATCATTTTCAAGTTCAGTCAAGTGTTACATTCTATAAATAAATCAAAAGAAACCCGTTGTGTTAGAGAATAAGACACTGCAAGTTTCTGTTCCAGGCCTGATATAACACATCTATGCCCATAGCAGTGTTGTCATGGTTACTGGAAGTCTTTGCCCCTCTTTCCCATGCGGCGGAGGGCTCTCTTGGTGTCAACCAGGAAGTTACGTAGCTCCCTAAGGATGGCGTGAACGCTGGTCTTCCTCTCCCACTCTGTCCCCGTAGACACCTCACCCAGAACACGCTTCCTCTCACTGGCAGACAGGTCCTCCACTACCTCAGCAACCTTCATCTTGAGAGAGAGCGAGAGAGATACACTACGTTAGGTCAATCTGTGTGCCACAAGACTGCTAAACCTTAGGCATCTGAATGAATCACATTCTGGGAAATCGGCTCATGGACCACAATGAAAGGACATTTTTTCTTTTTTCAATGATATTTAAGCAGTATTCCAATATAATATAACACTTTTATATTACATATTACTATTACATACCTGGTCTTTGACCAGCCCTATCAGCACAGTGGTCTGGTGTGTGACAGAGGGGAGTAGGGTTGATTGAGGGTATTCAGCCTTAACGTGCTGAAGAAGAAGCTGGTACACTTGCAGACCCCGACTGATCTCCTGCAGACATGCCTCCTATAGGAGAGAAGACAACAAACACCATTAATCAATTAGTCACATTTTATTTCAACTCCCCGGGGCTTAGATTCTAGAAGGAAGACAACGAGGAACAAGGCTCAGACTGTCAGACAATAAAGATATCTGCATGTTGCTACTTAGTCCATCTGCTTCTGCCATTTAAATGCCTCTTTTTCAGGTAGGGGATTTTTCATTTTGATCACAAAAGGAATATCTTGGCTTCATTATTTGGACTGAATTCCAGACACAGGTCAGGGACATTTATTCATTGATCTCCATCTTTACCTTGTTGGAGGTGGAGCAAAGAGTCTTGGAGAGGTGTGGGGGGGTGGATGGGACCTGGTGCTGTGAGAACGATGAAATCTCTTCCACGGGCTTCTGAAACTCCTCCACAAACTACAGAGGTGGAAAAAGTACCCAATTGTCATACTTAAGTAAAAGTAAAGATACCTTAATAGAAAATTACTCAAGTAATACTACTTGAGTAAAAGTCTAATAGTATTTGGTTTTAAATATATTTAAGTATCAAAAGTAAAAGTACAAGTATAAATAATTTAAAATGACTTATATTTAAGCAAACCAGATGGCACAATGTTCTAGTTTTTTAAATTTTACAGATAGCTAGGGGCACACGCCAACATTCATAATTTACAAATGAGCCATTTGTGTTGTGATAAGAGGCAGTAGGGATGAACAGGGATGTTCTCTTAAGTGTGAATTGGACAATTGTCCTGTCCTTCTAAGCATTCAACATGTAACAAGTACTTTTGGGCGTCAGGGAAATGTATGGAGTAAAAAGTATATGCTTTTCTTTAGGAATGTAGTGAAGCAAAAGTTGTCATAAATAGTAAAGTAAAGTACAGATACCCAAAAAAAACTACTGAAGTAGTACTTTAGAGTATTTTTACTTTACACCACTGACAAACTACAACACAAGGACGAATAAAAGTTGTATTTTTCAGATTGGTTTAATTTATTATGTTCCATGTTAGTAGGCCTGTTGTTGTTTTCAACTATAACGGTCAACATTTTTAACACATCTAAAACAACTCACCTGTTGGTTCCGCAAGGTGGTTACCTCGTGAACGAGCATCTTGATCATTTTCTCCCACTTCGGGGGCGCGCCCGTTTCACCGTCTGTCCCGAGCTCCTCTCCTGAGGTCCATCCGGAGGTCATGAGCTCAGAGAGCGCGCTGGGCACTGGATTCCCCTTAACTAACACCACGAGCGCCGAGAGGAGTGAGAGATCTGAAAGGAGGGGAAGAGGAGAACAAGTGAGTGATAAAATACAAAAATGCGACCAGGGAGAACGGCAGATTAGTGTGACGTCAGACGTACAGCGTGTAGAAGAATTCATGTTCCAGCTAATTGTTTGTAGGCTCTGTGTCCAGTGATGCTCCTGACTGATGATGAAGTTGGTAGACTACTTGTTTTGTCAGACTGATGCTGCATGCCCCAGCATTTATATTCTTACACATCACAGGGGTTTCCTCTTCTCCTCCCCCTAGCCCTCCTCCCCCTATTCTGTTCTCTTCTTTAGCATCTTTCCATCATTATCAGTCAGACATGTTGGATACTTCCTGAATGGCACCCTATTACAGACTAATATCTCTCCATTAGAGACTTCCTGTAGTCATATATTTGTGAATGTGTCCCAAAAGGTACCTATTCTCTACTTAGTGCGCTATTTTTGACTGGAGCCCTGGTAAAAAAAAGTAGTGTACTATGTAGGGAATAGGTGTCATTTGGGACATAGAGGGACACAGACAAAATAATGACTACAGGAAGTCTCATATGGAGAGATAGTAGTCCGTTGTCATATAACCTGTCATGTAACGCAGGTCAGTAGGTCTCTCTACTCTGGTCCATGGAACACCTCAAATAGGTATCAGGCCTATCTAGAATGCAGGGTTGGGGGAGTTCTCTCAATTCATCCCAGATAACAGTTAGTTCAGGGTTGGGGGAATTCTCTCAATTCATCCCAGATAACAGTTAGCTCAGGGTTGGGGGAGTTCTCTCAATTCATCCCAGATAACAGTTAGTTCAGGGTTGGGGGAGTTCTCTCAATTCATCACAGATAACAGTTAGTTCAGGGTTGGGGGAATTCTCTCAATTCATCCCAGATAACAGTTAGCTCAGGGTTGGGGGAGTTCTCTCAATTCATCCCAGATAACAGTTAGCTCAGGGTTGGGGGAGTTCTCTCAATTCATCACAGATAACAGTTAGCTCAGGGTTGGGGGAGTTCTCTCAATTCATCACAGATAACAGTTAGCTCAGGGTTGGGGGAATTCTCTCAATTCATCACAGATAACAGTTAGCTCAGGGTTGGGGGAGTTCTCTTAATTCATCCCAGATAACAGTTAGCTCAGGGTTGGGGGAGTTCTCCCAATTCATCCCAGATAACAGTTAGCTCAGGGTTGGGGGAGTTCTCTCAATTCATCCCAGATAACAGTTAGCTCAGGGTTGGGGGAGTTCTCTCAATTCATCACAGATAACAGTTAGCTCAGGGTTGGGGGAGTTCTCTCAATTCATCCCAGATAACAGTTAGCTCAGGGTTGGGGGAGTTCTCTCAATTCATCCCAGATAACAGTTAGCTCAGGGTTGGGGGAGTTCTCTAAATTCATCACAGATAACAGTTAGCTCAGGGTTGGGGGAATTCTCTCAATTCATCACAGATAACAGTTAGTTCAGGGTTGGGGGAGTTCTCTCAATTCATCCCAGATAACAGTTAGCTCAGGGTTGGGGGAATTCTCTCAATTCATCACAGATAACAGTTAGTTCAGGGTTGGGGGAATTCTCTCAATTCATCCCAGATAACAGTTAGTTCAGGGTTGGGGGAGTTCTCTCAATTCATCACAGATAACAGTTAGCTCAGGGTTGGGGGAGTTCTCTAAATTCATCACAGATAACAGTTAGCTCAGGGTTGGGGGAATTCTCTCAATTCATCACAGATAACAGTTAGTTCAGGGTTGGGGGAGTTCTCTCAATTGATCCCAGATAACAGTTAGCTCAGGGTTGGGGGAGTTCTCTCAATTCATCACAGATAACAGTTAGTTCAGGGTTGGGGGAGTTCTCTCAATTCATCACAGATAACAGTTAGCTCAGGGTTGGGGGAGTTCTCTCAATTCATCACAGATAACAGTTAGCTCAGGGTTGGGGGAGTTCTCTCAATTGATCCCAGATAACAGTTAGCTCAGATTTGGGGGAATTCTCTCAATTCATCACAGATAACAGTTAGCTCAGGGTTGGGGGAGTTCTCTCAATTGATCCCAGATAACAGTTAGCTCAGATTTGGGGGAATTCTCTCAATTCATCCCAGATAACAGTTAGCTCAGGGTTGGGGGAGTTCTCTCAATTCATCACAGATAACACTTAGTTCAGGGTTGGGGGAATTCTCTCAATTCATCACAGATAACAGTTAGCTCAGGGTTGGGGGAATTCTCTCAATTCATCCCAGATAACAGTTAGTTCAGGGTTGGGGGAATTCTCTCAATTCATCACAGATAACAGTTAGTTCAGGGTTGGGGGAGTTCTCTCAATTCATCACAGATGACAGTTAGTTCAGGGTTGGGGGAATTCTCTCAATTCATCCCAGATAACAGTTAGTTCAGGGTTGGGGGAGTTCTCTCAATTCATCACAGATAACAGTTAGCTCAGGGTTGGGGGAGTTCTCTAAATTCATCACAGATAACAGTTAGCTCAGGGTTGGGGGAATTCTCTCAATTCATCACAGATAACAGTTAGTTCAGGGTTGGGGGAGTTCTCTCAATTGATCCCAGATAACAGTTAGCTCAGGGTTGGGGGAGTTCTCTCAATTCATCACAGATAACAGTTAGTTCAGGGTTGGGGGAGTTCTCTCAATTCATCACAGATAACAGTTAGCTCAGGGTTGGGGGAGTTCTCTCAATTCATCACAGATAACAGTTAGCTCAGGGTTGGGGGAGTTCTCTCAATTGATCCCAGATAACAGTTAGCTCAGATTTGGGGGAATTCTCTCAATTCATCACAGATAACAGTTAGCTCAGGGTTGGGGGAGTTCTCTCAATTGATCCCAGATAACAGTTAGCTCAGATTTGGGGGAATTCTCTCAATTCATCCCAGATAACAGTTAGCTCAGGGTTGGGGGAGTTCTCTCAATTCATCACAGATAACACTTAGTTCAGGGTTGGGGGAATTCTCTCAATTCATCACAGATAACAGTTAGCTCAGGGTTGGGGGAATTCTCTCAATTCATCCCAGATAACAGTTAGTTCAGGGTTGGGGGAATTCTCTCAATTCATCACAGATAACAGTTAGTTCAGGGTTGGGGGAGTTCTCTCAATTCATCACAGATAACAGTTAGTTCAGGGTTGGGGGAATTCTCTCAATTCATCCCAGATAACAGTTAGCTCAGGGTTGGGGGAGTTCTCTCAATTCATCACAGATAACAGTTAGCTCAGGGTTGGGGGAGTTCTCTCAATTCATCCCAGATAACAGTTAGCTCAGGGTTGGGGGAGTTCTCTCAATTCATCCCAGATAACAGTTAGTTCAGGGTTGGGGGAGTTCTCTCAATTCATCCCAGATAACAGTTAGTTCAGGGTTGGGGGAGTTCTCTCAATTCATCCCAGATAACAGTTAGTTCAGGGTTGGGGGAATTCTCTCAATTCATCACAGATAACAGTTAGTTCAGGGTTGGGGGAGTTCTCTCAATTCATCCCAGATAACAGTTAGTTCAGGGTTGGGGGAGTTCTCTCAATTCATCCCAGATAACTGTTAGTTCAGGGTTGGGGGAATTCTCTCAATTCATCCCAGATAACAGTTAGCTCAGGGTTGGGGGAGTTCTCTCAATTCATCCCAGATAACAGTTAGTTCTGGCCCACATCAGCCAGGGTCGGTTTAACTACCAGACAGATTTTGTGCACATTCTTGAGTAAAAGTAAATGCTATACATCAAATTCCTTATATTAAGCAAACCAGACAGCACGATTGTGTAGTGTGCCCCCAGACAGCACGATTGTGTAGTGTGCCCCCAGACAGCACCATTGTGTAGTGTGCCCCCAGACAGCACCATTGTGTAGTGTGCCCCCAGACAGCACCATTGTGTAGTGTGCCCCCAGACAGCACCATTGTGTAGTGTGCCCCCAGACAGCACCATTGTGTAGTGTGCCCCCAGACAGCACCATTGTGTAGTGTGCCCCCAGACAGCACCATTGTGTAGTGTGCCCCCAGACAGCACCATTGTGTAGTGTGCCCCCAGACAGCACCATTGTGTAGTGTGCCCCCAGACAGCACAATAGTGTAGTGTGCCCCCAGACAGTGAGGACAAAACAAACACTCAGATATCTTGAGTGAGTCCGACAGATCAGTAGGGCTGACAACGCGCTATATTGATAGGTACATGAATTGGACCATATTGCTCAGCTTGGTCTCGTTGATGTCCTGCCTGAGCATTTGAAATATAACAAGTTATGTTGTGTGAGAGGGAAAATGTATGGGAGTTAAAAGTACATATTTTTTTTAAGGAATGTAGTGAAATAAAATAAAAAGTTGTCAAAAATATTAAAAATAGTTAAAAAAAACGACTTAAAGTATTTTGACTTAGTATTTGACACCACTGGGGCCACAACACAGACAAACTGCGCCAAGTCCATCTGGTTGAAGTGGTCTTTTCTTTTGTACCACGTCTGTTGTGTGTTATGTGTGAGGAGTGGGGTTTGTTTCTTTATTCTGTAAGTGTCTACCATGATCCATGCATATATATTCAACATAACTCACAAATAAAACTAGGATCTGTGAATATATACACATATTTCATGAATAAAACCATAATCCGTAAATATGTTAAAACATTTTAAATTGAACCATTATCCGTGAATATGTGAAGATATTTTACAAATATTCACCATATATCCCAAATAAATCCATGATCTGTAGATATATTAAACATAGCACACAAATAGTATAAACATTTCAACAAATGTTGAACGATTTGTGAGCAACTTGACTTAAAATATTTGACTTGAAGTACAGTTTAATATAAAAAATCATTTATTTTTGAAACATCTCGCTAAAGTGGCATTGTTGGAATGTCGACACGCTGAAAACTTCTTCAAGCCTAACACTCGGTATTCACAGAAGGCCACGTCGATTAGCAAACAACAGCAAGTCTTCCCGAATACCCCCACCAATACATGGATAAACACGTCAACCCGGAGAAATCTGAAGGATCTATTTGAGCAAACTAATCCCGGGTGTGCAGAAAATCATGGCAGAAGGATTTGGATTTGACGACAGGAACTAATTTGAAATTGAACGAACCCATTGCCAGGCATTAACCATGCCTGGCGAGAATGGGGCCCCCGAGAACGGTTCTCCTGCGCTTCCAACGATCTACAACCTGGAACAAGGTTTGTAGAAAGCAAAGGCGTTCAGTGGGAAGGCCGCCGGCTGTCTTTTTTACCAGACCTGTCCAATGAACTGGCAATGAAGAGGAAGAAGTTTGCAACTGCGAAGAAACAAAAATAGCTTTACTTGGGAGGGAAAGAAAATCATTTTCAAGGACAACGTGGAGGCAGAAATATTATTGCTAAAGAAAGGTGTTTAGCCTAGATAAAGAAGACGAGACAAGGTAAAATACATATTGAATTGAACTCCGAGACAGGATTGTGTCGAGGCACAGATCTGGGGAAGGGTACCAAAAAATGTCTGCAGCATTGAAGGTCCCCAAGAACACAGTGACTCCATCATTCTTAAAGGGAAGCTGTTTGGAACCCCCAAGACTCTTTCTAGAGCTGGCCTCACAGCCAAACTGAGCAATCGGGGGAGAAGTGCCTTGGTCAGGGAGGTGACCAAGAACCCGATGGTCACTCTGACAGAGCTCCAGAGTTCCTCTGTGGAGATGGGAGAACCTTCCAGAAGGATAACCATCTGTGCAGCACTCCCCCAATCAGGTCTTTATGTTATAGTGGCCAGACGGAAGCCACTCCTCAGTAAAAGGCACATGACAGCTCGCTTGCAGTTTGCCTTAAAGGCAACTAAAGACTCCCAAACCATGAGAAACAAGATTCTCTGGTCTGATGAAACCAAGATTGAACCCTTTGGCCTGAATACCAAGCGTCACATCTGGAGGAAACCTGCACCATCCCTACAGTGAAGCATGTTGGTGGCAGCATCATGCTGTGGGGGTGTTTTTCAGTGGCAGGGACTGGGAGACTAGTCAGGATCGAGGTAAAGATGAACGGAGAAAGTTCAGCGAGATCCTTGATGAAAACCTGCTCCAGAGAGCTCAGGACCTCAGACTGGGACGAAGGTTCACCTTCCAACAGGACAACGACACTAAGCACACAGCCAAGACAACGCAGGAGTGGCTTTGGGACAAGTCTCTGAATGTCCTTGAGTGGCCCAGCCAGAGCCCGGACTTGAAACCAATCAAACATCTCTGGAGAGACCTGAAAATAGCTGTGCGCAATGCCCCCCTTCCAACCTGACAGAGCTTGAGAGGATCTGCAGAGAAGAATGGTAGAAACTCCCCAAATACAGGTGTGCCAAGGTTGTAGCGTCATACCCAAGAAGACTCTATGCTGTAATCACTGCCAAAGGTGCTTCAACAAAGTACTGAATAAAGGGTCAGAATACTTATGTAAATGTGATTTTAATAAATTATCAAATATTTCTAAAAACCTTTTTAAAGCTTGGCTTTACCAGATGTTAAATTGTACAATTTTTCATTTGAAATTGGTGAAGCATTGGGGCAAAAGGGATGCTGGCTTGGATTGAATAGAACGGGAACCAAGTTATCCTTTCACCCCTGTTGATTCTCTGTCACATAGTCTGACAGGGGAGAGGTCTGTTGATTCTCTGTCACATAGTCTGACAGGGGAGAGGTCTGTTGATTCTCTGTCACATAGTCTGACAGGGGAGCGGTCTGTTGATTCTCTGTCACATAGTCTGACAGGGGAGCGGTCTGTTGATTCTCTGTCACATAGTCTGACAGGGGAGAGGTCTGTTGATTCTCTGTCACATAGTCTGACAGGGGAGAGGTCTGTTGATTCTCTGTCACATAGTCTGACAGGGGAGAGGTCTGTTGATTCTCTTGTCACATAGTCTGACAGGGGAGAGGTCTGTTGATTCTCTGTCACATAGTCTGACAGGGGAGAGGTCTGTTGATTCTCTGTCACATAGTCTGACAGGGGAGAGGTCTGTTGATTCTCTGTCACATAGTCTGACAGGGGAGAGGTCTGTTGATTCTCTTGTCACATAGTCTGACAGGGGAGAGGTCTGTTGATTCTCTGTCACATAGTCTGACAGGGGAGAGGTCTGTTGATTCTCTGTCACATAATCTTACAGGGGAGAGGTCTGTCAACTCCCAACCCAATTTTCCTACACGCAAAAGAGGTGTGAAGAACAGTACACAGTATATGTGGAATTTCACATCTAAAACAAGGATACTCATCACTGTGGCACAATCCTAGGCTACGGATAGGAATGATGTCTGTATACTGGAAAAAAGTGGGTAATGAAAGGAATTCATACTATAGGTGATCTGTATAATGGAGAGGTTTTAATGTCCTACTCAGATCTGGTAATAAAACATGTGGGAGAGGGATATTAATGGAAGTATTTACAATTGAGGGAACAAAATCCAGGAAAGAACCCAATAGCGGAGTATTTCGAATTACCCAAACACAAAGCAGCCATTTTTTTAAACTCAATACATAGTCATCTGCAGAGTAGACTGTAAAAACCTCAGAATAATATGGTAAATGGACCTTAAGTGTGAAATTGAGGATGATGCTTGGTTGAAGATCTCTTCCAGCTCAGAGAGGAACGTAAGGGAAGCCAGGGGGAAACTTACTCAATATAAGATACTACATAGGTTTTATTGGACCCCAACAAGGCTTCATAACAGGGGTCTGACCAACAGTTCTCTGTGTTGGAAATGCCAAAAAAGACCCTGGGACATTTTTACACATAATATGGGAATGTACATTAGTGCTGCCTTTCTGGAAGGATGTTTTGAAATATCTGGAGGAATGGTTGGGGTTAACAATTCCAGTTTCACAGAGAATATGTCTCTTGGGTGATAAAACAGAGTTACTTAATGTAACAAATGAGGAATTTGCACTGATCACTGTTGGTATGGTTATAGCAGTTAGAGTAATCCTTAGAATTTGGAAGTGTAATGCCACTCCTACTCTGAAACAGTGGATAGAATCAATGTTGGAGGTAGCGTCTTATGAACACATGCTTGCTAGGATCACTGGAAGAAACGACAAGTCTAGAAGCTGGACGTGTTTTATTGGTCATGTTGTTTCTAAGACTGGAAGGTGATGACTTATGCTTGTGAACCCATTTAGTTCTGTACTGGAGCTTGTGAACCCATTTAGTTCTGTACTGGAGCTTGTGAACCCATTTAGTTCTGTACAGGAGCTTGTGAACCCATTTAGTTCTGTACTGGAGCTTGTGAACCCATTTAGTTCTGTACTGGAGCTTGTGAACCCATTTAGTTCTGTACAGGAGCTTGTGAGTTGTGTATGTGTGCTATGTTTGAGGATATGTCTGGATATCATATCATGCTCAATGTTTTTATGCTGTACAATATTTCATTTATTTTTTGTTTGTATTTTTATGGGAGAAAAAAAAAAACTTTAATAAATAATTAAATCTTTGCAATTCAGCGAGCTGTTTTCTGCTCCATGTAGGCTAGCTTGCAAGCAATGCCTGGTTTTCAAACCATGCCACAGCTTCTTAGCCCCTCCCAATGCTTTGGACCTGTGCTTTGCCTCTTGAGTGTTCTGATGTCTGACAAATGGTTTACCATGTTATTGTCACTAGAACGTACAACTGTCAACGTGGGGTGAAGTAGCTAGCTAGCCAACCAACAACAGCTGGAATGCCTCAATCAGTCTTCAACTGGCAACGTGGGGTGAAGTAGCTAGCTAGCCAACCAACAACAGCTGGAATGCCTCAATCAGTCTTCAACTGGCAACGTGGGGTGAAGTAGCTAGCTAGCCAACCAACAACAGCTGGAATGCCTCAATCAGTCTTCAACTGTCAACGTGGGGTGAAGTAGCTAGCTAGCCAACCAACAACAGCTGGAATGCCACAATCAGTCTTCAAGTGCCTTTAGCAGCACTGCAGTCCAGTAAACAAACTCACAAATTGCTTCCTGATATCTAAAATACCTGGACAAGAAGGCATTGAACCATCATTGTTCTGTTTACTACTATTACAGACAAAACAACAGACTATAGCTACTATTACAGACAAAACGCAATACTGTTGCGAGTATGTCATTACTGATTACATGCCCCCACCCCCTCTCTTTTTGTGCTCTTTTCAGTGTAAATACAGATTCCCTGTTGAGATTGTCAGTGATAGCATTCTAGATAACACTAACTTGCCGTGTGTATGTAAACATCTACTGTAAGTTCACAACTTATTTTGTAAATTTCATTGGCGATGTCATTTACAAAATAGCCTCCAGCACTCTACTCAGCAAACTGGATGTAGTCTGTCACAGTCCATCTGCTTTGTCACCAAAGCCTCATATACCACCCACCATTGCGACCTGCATGCTCTCGTCGGCTGGTCCTCGCTACGTATTCGTCGCCAGACCCACTGGCTCCAGGTCATCTACAAGTCTGCTAGGTAAAGCTCCGCCTTACGTCAGCTCACTGGTCACCATAGCAACACCCACCCGTAGCACGCACTCCAGCAGGTATATCTCACTGGTCATCCCCAAAGCCAACACCTCCTTTGGCCACCTCTCCTTCCAGTTCTCTGCTGCCAATGACTGGAACGAACTGCAAAAATCGCCGAAGTTGGAGACTTATATCTCCCTCACTAACTTTAAACATCAGCTATCTGAGCAGCTAACCAATTGCTGCTGCTGTACATAACCCATCTGTAAATAGTCCATCCAACTACCTACCTCATCCCTATATATATATATTTATTTTTTATTTATTCACTTTTGCACACCAGTATTTCTACTTGCACACCATCATCATCTGCACATATATCACTCCAGTGTTAATTTTCTCAATTGTAATTACTTCGCTACTATGGTCTATTTATTGCCTTACCTCCTTAATCCATTTGCACTGCACACACCGTATATAGATTTTTGTATTGTTATTGACTGTACGTTTGTTTATGTGTAACTCTGTTGTTGTGTGTCGCACTGCTTTGCTTCATCAACTGGCCTACCTGGTTAAATAGAGGTAAAATAAACCTGGTATTATCATTTGTCCTATATAAAACATATGATAGATCCTGTGTCACTCTGAGAAGACTGTTACAAGATGTGCTGTTGGTGGCGCTGCTTTTGTAGTTGTCATGACACCGAAAGTCACCAACAGACTGTATTAGAAAGGTTTGCTGAAAGAGGTTCTCTGCGATCAGCAAAGACTCGTGGGCAGATTTTTGTATTGCACTCTAGGGTTTGTTTCTGGACCAGACTATTGTTTTACAGCTTGAGTGCCCAGTGTCTGCCTTAAATGATGCAGAATCTTAAAGGTTGCCTGAACATTCTGGTTTGGCCTCTTTTTAGATTTGGTTCATTAAAAAATGCTAGCAGCCATCACAAACGTGGCCTGGTTTAGGGGTGTGGCCTGGTTTAGGGGTGTGGCTTGATTTCAGGGTGTGGCTTGGTTCAGGGGTTTAGGGGTGTGGTATGGTTTAGGGGTGTGGCTTGGTTTCGGGGTTTGATTTCGGGGTGTGGCTTGGTTTCGGTGTGTGGTTTGATGTGTCAGTTTTTAAAAGTAGAATAAATGTTTCTGACTAATATCGATGCCACATATGCTGTTTTCTAAAGGAGAAGTTGTTTTTTAGGGGCAGTTGCTCTTTAACATTACATTTCTGTCCTAACCACAGGTTTCCCCTACAAGGAAATTAAGAAGTCCAGTTCCCCATGATGGTAATCTGACCTGCACAGGCTAATAATAACTCATTTTAATTCACTTTGAGAACATTTTCACTACTTTCTCCCTCCCTGTTTTTGAAGTGACCCATGAACACCATTTGTCACCTAAGCAGGTAGAACATACAATATCCCAGTGTGCATCTGGCTCCGTCAGACCCACCCCCAGAGCCGGCTGCGGTGCAACGCGTCCCCCTCTGTCTCCATGGTGATCGACCCCAGTGCTCCCGTGCTGCCTTACCAACGACAGTGTTTACAACGTGGTTTTGTTTACTTGTTTGTTTTGGTCGTGCTCGGTGAATGCTTTGTATATGTACTGTTTATTATTAAAAGAAGAGAAGTTATAGATTAGCGGTTACAAAATAAAGAGAGAGAGGTTGTTGTGTGTGTGTGTGTGTGTGTGTGTGTGTGTGTGTGTGTGTGTGTGTGTGTACATGTCTGTGTGTGTCGCTCATAAGTGTTTTCAAATGTGTCCTTTACGTTTGTGAGCTTGCATGGGTTGAAGTGACAGTGAAGAGGGATAATACTGTAGTACCATCATGAAGATACAGTGCCTTGCGAAAGTATTCGGCCCCCTTGAACTTTGCGACCTTTTGCCACATTTCAGGCTTCAAACATAAAGATATAAAACTGTATTTTTTTTGTGAAGAATCAACAACAAGTGGGACACAATCATGAAGTGGAACGACATTTATTGGATATTTCAAACTTTTTTAACAAATCAAAAACTGAAAAATTGGGCGTGCAAAATTATTCAGCCCCTTTACTTTCAGTGCAGCAAACTCTCTCCAGAAGTTCAGTGAGGATCTCTGAATGATCCAATGTTGACCTAAATGACTAATGATGATAAATACAATCCACCTGTGTGTAATCAAGTCTCCGTATAAATGCACCTGCACTGTGATAGTCTCAGAGGTCCGTTAAAAGCGCAGAGAGCATCATGAAGAACAAGGAACACACCAGGCAGGTCCGAGATACTGTTGTGAAGAAGTTTAAAGCCAGATTTGGATACAAAAAGATTTCCCAAGCTTTAAACATCCCAAGGAGCACTGTGCAAGCGATAAAATTGAAATGGAAGGAGTATCAGACCACTGCAAATCTACCAAGACCTGGCCGTCCCTCTAAACTTTCAGCTCATACAAGGAGAAGACTGATCAGAGATGCAGCCAAGAGGCCCTTGATCACTCTGGATGAACTGCAGAGATCTACAGCTGAGGTGGGAGACTCTGTCCATAGGACAACAATCAGTCGTATATTGCACAAATCTGGCCTTTATGGAAGAGTGGCAAGAAGAAAGCCATTTCTTAAAGATATCCATAAAAAGTGTTGTTTAAAGTTTGCCACAAGCCACCTGGGAGACACACCAAACATGTGGAAGAAGGTGCTCTGGTCAGATGAAACCAAAATTGAACTTTTTGGCAACAATGAAAAACGTTATGTTTGGCGTAAAAGCAACACAGCTGAACACACCATCCCCACTGTCAAACATGGTGGTGGCAGCATCATGGTTTGGGCCTGCTTTTCTTCAGCAGGGACAGGGAAGATGGTTAAAATTGATGGGAAGATGGATGGAGCCAAATACAGGACCATTCTGGAAGAAAACCTGATGGAGTCTGCAAAAGACCTGAGACTGGGACGGAGATTTGTCTTCCAACAAGACAATGATCCAAAACATAAAGCAAAATCTACAATGGAATGGTTCAAAAATAAACATATCCAGGTGTTAGAATGGCCAAGTCAAAGTCCAGACCTGAATCCAATCGAGAATCTGTGGAAAGAACTGAAAACTGCTGTTCACAAATGCTCTCCATCCAACCTCACTGAGCTCGAGCTGTTTTGCAAGGAGGAATGGGAAAAAATTTCACTCTCGATGTGCAAAACTGATAGAGACATACCCCAAGCGACTTACAGCTGTAATCGCAGCAAAAGGTGGCGCTACAAAGTCTTAACTTAAGGGGGCTGAATAATTTTGCACGCCCAATTTTTCAGTTTTTGATTTGTTAAAAAAGTTTGAAATATCCAATAAATGTCGTTCCACTTCATGATTGTGTCCCACTTGTTGTTGATTCTACACAAAAAAATACAGTTTTATATCTTTATGTTTGAAGCCTGAAATGTGGCAAAAGGTCGCAAAGTTCAAGGGGGCCGAATACTTTCGCAAGGCACTGTACTTTCCCAGTTTGTTAGAAATGTGTCTACCTTTTGACTGTCAGGTGCTGGCCAACTTGTCACTGCTCGTCAAATTAGGTCTGCATTTCCAAAAGAAAATGTCCCCTCTTTGCCACGTATCCAATCAGAGCTCAGAACACTACAGTGCACATGCAGCATCTTCGGACCCTGGCAGGTAAATTGAGAAGGGAGCTCAATGCCTTGTTATAATAGAAATATACATACTGTACGTCGTTACAAAAAAAGTAATACTTCTGTCTCAATTTCTGAAGATCCGCACGGTCGACGGAAATGGGGATGAGGAAAAGGTCAGGATGCCGTATCAGTTTTGGAATTGTAATATTGTATCATTTTCAGTTGAGTGACCCTTTATGCTTTGAGTTTGTGTTGCTCTGTGTGTCTCCCTCTTAGCTGGCTTCAACCAATCAGCCTCTACCCTAAAAGTCAGACACACCTCAATGTCCAACGCAGCTCTACCCCAAAAGCCAGACACACCTCAATGTCCAACGCAGCTCTACCCCAAAAGCCAGACACACCTCAATGTCCAACGCAGCTCTACCCCAAAAGCCAGACACACCTCAATGTCCAATGCAGCTCTACCCCAAAAGCCAGACACACCTCAATGTCCACCGCAGCTCTACCCCAAAAGCCAGACACACCTCAATGTCCAACGCAGCTCTACCCCAAAAGCCAGACACACCTCAATGTCCAACGCAGCTCTACCCCAAAAGCCAGACACACCTCAATGTCCAACGCAGCTCTACCCCAAAAGCCAGACACACCTCAATGTCCAACGCAACTCTACCCCAAAAGCCAGACACACCTCAATGTCCAACGCAGCTCTACCCCAAAAGCCAGACACACCTCAATGTCCAACGCAGCTCTACCCCAAAAGCCAGACACACCTCAATGTCCACCGCAGCTCTACCCCAAAAGCCAGACACACCTCAATGTCCAACGCACCACTTGCTAGAGAAATATCTGAGCGTTCTCTGATTTTCTCCTCCGTATCTGTAGAAGTGCGTTCCAGAACATTCTCTGCTTTTTAAAGGGAATGTCAAGGGGAGCGTTCACTCCTAAATCAACGTTTATTAAATGTTTTCAAACTCGGTGTAAAGTACTTAAGTAGTACTTTAAAGTATTTTTACTTAAGTCGTTTTCGTGGTATCTGTACTTTACTATTTTGGATTGTTTTTACTTTTACTTCACTATATTCCTAAAGAAAATAATGTACCTTTACATTTTGAATGCTTAGCGGGACAGGAAAATGGTTCAATTCACACACTTATCAAGAGAACAACCCTGGTCATCCCTACTGCCTCTGATCTGGTGGACTTACTAAACACAAATGCTTCATTTGTAAGTGTGTTGGAGTTTGCCCCTGGCTATCGATAAATACATAAATTGTGCCGTCTGGTTTGCTTAATATGTCATTTGAAATAATTTATACTTTTACTTTTGATACTTAAGTATATTTTAGCAATTACATGTACTTTTGAATTTTAAAACCAAATACTCAAGTAGTATTTTACTGGGTATCTTTACTTTTACTCAAGTATGAGAATGGATACTTTTTTAACCGCTGTTCAAACATCAAACGTTATCTAATGAACTGAACTATACTCTATTGAACTGTACTGAACTATACTCTTTTGAACTCTATTAAACTGTACTGAACTATACTCTTTTGAACTCTATTAAACTGTACTGAACTATACTCTATTGAACTGTACTGAACTGTACTGAACTATACTCTATTGAACTATACTCTATTGAACTATACTCTATTGAACTATACTCTATTGAACTGTACTGAACTATACTCTATTGAACTCTATTGAACTGTACTGAACTATACTCTATTGAACTATACTGAACTATACTCTATTGAACTGTACTGAACTATACTCTATTGAACTATACTGAACTATACTCTATTGAACTCTATTGAACTGTACTGAACTATACTCTATTGAACTATACTGAACTATACTCTATTGAACTGTACTGAACTATACTCTATTGAACTGTACTGAACTATACTCTTTTGAACTCTATTAAACTGTACTGAACTATACTCTTTTGAACTCTATTAAACTGTACTGAACTATACTCTATTGAACTGTACTGAACTGTACTGAACTATACTCTATTGAACTATACTCTATTGAACTATACTCTATTGAACTATACTCTATTGAACTGTACTGAACTATACTCTATTGAACTCTATTGAACTGTACTGAACTATACTCTATTGAACTATACTGAACTATACTCTATTGAACTGTACTGAACTATACTCTATTGAACTATACTGAACTATACTCTATTGAACTCTATTGAACTGTACTGAACTATACTCTATTGAACTATACTGAACTATACTCTATTGAACTGTACTGAACTATACTCTATTGAACTGTACTGAACTATACTCTATTGAACTCTATTGAACTGTACTGAACTATACTCTATTGAACTCTATTGAACTATACTCTATTGAACTCTATTGAACTGTACTGAACTATACTCTATTGAACTGTACTGAACTATACTCTATTGAACTCTATTGAACTGTACTGAACTATACTCTATTGAACTGTACTGAACTGTACTGAACTATACTCTATTGAACTGTACTGAACTATACTCTATTGAACTGTACTGAACTATACTCTATTGAACTGTACTGAACTATACTCTATTGAACTCTATTGAACTGTACTGAACTATACTCTATTGAACTCTATTGAACTCTATTGAACTATACTCTATTGAACTCTATTGAACTGTACTGAACTATACTCTATTGAACTCTATTGAACTGTACTGAACTATACTCTATTGAACTCTATTGAACTGTACTGTACTATACTCTATTGAACTGTTCTGTACTATGCTCTATTGAACTCTATTGAACTCTATTGAACTATACTCTATTGAACTGTACTGAACTATACTCTATTGAACTATATTGAACTATACTCTATTGAACTGTACTGAACTATACTCTATTGAACTCTATTGAACTGTACTGAACTATACTCTATTGAACTCTATTGAACTCTATTGAACTATACTCTATTGAACTCTATTGAACTGTACTGAACTATACTCTATTGAACTCTATTGAACTGTACTGAACTATACTCTATTAAACTCTATTGAACTGTACTGTACTATACTCTATTGAACTGTTCTGTACTATGCTCTATTGAACTCTATTGAACTCTATTGAACTATACTCTATTGAACTGTACTGAACTATACTCTGTTGAACTGTACTGAACTATACTCTATTGAACTGTACTGAACTATACTCTATTGAACTGTACTGAACTATACTCTATTGAACTGTACTGAACTATACTCTATTGAACTCTATTGAACTGTACTGAACTATACTCTATTGAACTCTATTGAACTGTACTGAACTATACTCTATTGAACTCTATTGAACTGTACTGAACTATACTCTATTGAACTGTACTGAACTATACTATACTCTGCTGTGCTGTACTGTGCTGTACTCTAATCTACTGAAGCTGTGCTGTACTCTAATCTACTGAAGCTGTGCTGTACTCTAATCTACTGAAGCTGTGCTGTACTCTAATCTTCTGAAGCTGTGCTGTACTGCACTGTACTCTAATCTTACTGAAGTTGTGCTGTACTGTGCTGTACTCTAATCTACTGAAGCTGTGCTGTGACATGCAAACTTGTGAAACATGAGGAGAATGACATTCATATGCATAATTATGCATTTCTGTGTAGCACAAATTAGCGACCCATGATATAATTCCGTTACCGTAATTCTGTTACCGCGTGTAAATCCACTTCACTGACTGTAGTTCAAACTCAAGGTGACATATCATAGTTGACATATACCCCATTCTTTCTGAAGACCTCTTTGACTTTGAATTGGGAGCAGATATTTAAGAGTTAAAGGGTTTTTGGAAAACTTAGTTGCGTAAAAACATGACATTCTGTTTACTGTAATTCTGTTACCAAAGTTTTCATCTGCACAGTTCTTCCACTAAATTCGTTTTTTGTAACATGTTTAGGGAAAATTGTTAAACGTAGTTTTCATGTGTAGAATTGTATGGCTTGTTAATCTTTGAAATCAATTGATTATTTTAATCAGCTGTGTGGTGCTAGGGCAACACCAAAAAGGCGCACCCAGGGGATCCCCAGGACAGAGTTTGGGAAACACTGATCTAATATTATCTTACATTTGTTTTATTGTTTCATTTTCTAATCCACTCATGAGATTTAAAAATAGAAACTGAGTTTCAATTACTAATGTTTCTACCCAATCAAATGTTTATGTAGTTTTTCAAAATTCTATTATTTACCTTGTTGCCACACACACACACACACACACACACGTTGAAAAAGTACCCAAATGTCATACTTGAGTAAATGTAAAGATACCTTAAATGTAAAGAGACTCCAGTGAAAGTCATCCAGTTAAATACTACTTGAGTAAAAGTCAAAGTATTTGGTCGAAGTTAAATATACTTAAGTATCAAAAGTACATTTATAGTTTTAGATATGGAACAACAAAAGGTACTTTTGTTGTCACTCTACTTGGCAGTGTACTAAATTAGAAGCTTTCTGGCATGATGTTTGTGACACCTTGACCTTTTATTATGGAGGTCTCTTTCCCACTTGACCCTGGAATATGCCTTCTGGGTAACTTCACAAATGTGAATTTGAGGAATAACTTCAAAAACCTAATTGACAGAAATCGCCCTTGCCCCTGAAAGAAAGCGTGTTGCATTGACGTGGAAATCCTATTCCCCTCTCCCAATTACAAGACGGCTCTCTGAAATGAATAAGCGTATTCCTATGGAGAAGATGACCTATGCTTTAAAGAAATCATTTCAACCACTTTGTGAAAATATGGCAACCCTTCCTGGTCTCTATGGAAACACTTCCATTGGGGTTTGGTGGATGTGAGCTTGTAGATTGATGTAGCTGTTGTCTCTCTGTAATGTGCTTTGTGTATATGTTGGTATCGCTTGTCATTTGTCTTATTTAGTCATTAGTATTATTACTATTCTAATTTAACTTATTTTGATTTTGTAATTTGTCATTGTTTTAATTTATTTTTATTTCGGCGGTCCGGAGGGTTGATTTACCTTTTGTAGTAGTACTTACTTTTGTTGTGTTTTTTATTGTTCTGTTGAATAATTTAAAATATACTGTATATATATTAAAATACAAAGTTAAAGTATAAATCATTTAAAATTCCTTATATTAAGCAAACCAGACGGCACGATTTTCTTGTTTTTTAATATCCAGGGGCACACTCCAACACTCAGTTTGAGTGCAAAGCTGTCGTCAAGGCAAAGAGTGGCTACTTTGAAAAATCTCAAACATTAAAAATAGATATATTTGTTTAACACTTTTTTTTGGTTACTACATGATTCCATATGTGTTATTTCATAGTTTTGATGTCTTCACTATTATTCTACAATGTAAAATTTAAGAAAAACCCTGCGATGAATAGGTGTGTCCAAACTTCTGACTAGTACGGTGTACTGAGTGTACAAAACACTAGGAACACCTTAATATCAGAATAGCCTTAATTAGTCGGGACATGGATTCTACAGGGTGTCGAAAGCATTCCACGGGGATGCTGGCCCATGTTGACTCCATTGCTTCCCACAATTGTGTCAAATTGGCTGGATGTCCTTTGGGTGGTGGACCATTATTGTTACACATGGGAAACTGTTGAGTGTGAAAAACCCAGCAGCGTTGCAGTTCTTGACACACTCAAACCAGTGTACCTTGCACCTACTACAGTGGAGACTGCTGAAGGGAGGATGGCTCATAATAATGGCTAGAAAGAAGTGAATATTTATTTGATACCATTCCACTGATTCTACTCCAGCCATTACCACGAACCTGTCCTCCCGAATTAAGGTGCCACCGACCTCCTGTGACCTACCATGGTCCTTTGTAGCTCAGTTGGTAGAGCTTG
Organism: Oncorhynchus mykiss; assembly: GCF_057628025.1. Taxonomy (NCBI): domain Eukaryota; kingdom Metazoa; phylum Chordata; class Actinopteri; order Salmoniformes; family Salmonidae; genus Oncorhynchus; species Oncorhynchus mykiss. The sequence goes on along the minus strand of NC_143051.1, from coordinate 10,711,523 downwards.
GCATTTGTAACACCAGGGTAGTGGGTTCGATTCCTGGGACAATCCATACTTAAAATGTATGCATGCATGACTTTAAGTCGCTTTGGATAAAAGCGTCTGCTAAATGCCACATATTACCATACCCTGTTCAAAGGCACTTCAATCTTTTGTCTTGCCCATTCAACCTCTGATTGGCACACATGCACAATCCTTGTCTCAATTGTCTCAAGGCTTAAAAATCCTTCTTTAACCTGTCTCCTCCCCTTCATCTACACAGATTTAAGTAGCTTTCACCTGGTCAGTCTGTCATGGAAATAGTGTGTTTTGTACACTCAGTGTTTTTGGTAACCAACCTTTCTCAGAATCTAAAAAGCATTGTACTTAATGATAATGTACTACAATGTATGTCAAGTATGGGAGACAACTGTGAGAGGGGAGGAGAATGGTATGGCGTGAGGGGTGGTATAGTTGAAGTCGGAAGTTTACCTTAGCCAAATACATTTAAACTCAGTTTTTCACAATTCCTGACATTTTAATCCTAGTAAAAATTCCCTGTCTCATGTCAGTTAGGATCACCACTTTATTTTAAGAATGTGAAATGTCAGAATAATAGTAGAGAGAACGATTCATTTCAGCTTTTATTTCTTTCATCACCTTTCCAGTGAGTCAAGTTGCTTCAATATATCCACATAATTGTCCTGCCTCATGATGCCCTCTATTTTGTGAAGTGCACCAGTCCCTCCTGCAGCAAAGCACCCCCACAACATGATGCTGCCACCCCCGTGCTTCACGGTTGGGATGGTGTTCTTCGGCTTGCAAGCATCACCCTTTTTCTTCCAAACATAACGATGGTCATTATGGCCAAACAGTTCTGTTTTTGTTTCATCAGACCAGAGGACATTTCTCCAAAAAGTACGATCTTTGTCACCATGTCCTGTTGCAAACCATAGTCTGGCTTTTTTATGGAGGTTTTGGAGCAGTGGCTTCTTCCGTGCTGAGCGGCCTTTCAGGTTATTTCAATATAGGACTCATTTTACTGTGGATATAGATACTTTTGTACCCGTTTCCTCCAGCATCTTCACAAGGTTCTTTGCTGTTGTTCTGGGATTGATTTGCACTTTTTGCACCAAAGTACGTTCATCTCTAGGAGACCGAACGCGTCTCCTTCCTGAGCGGTATGACGGCTGCGTGGTCCCATGGTGTTTATACTTGTGTACTATTGTTTGTACAGATGAAGTACCTTCAGGCCTTTGGAAATTGCTCCCAAGGATGAACCAGACTTGTGAAGGTCTACACATTTTTTTACAGGTACCTTCAGGCCTTTGGAAATTGCTCCCAAGGATGAACCAGACTTGTGAAGGTCTACAAATTTTTTTCTGAGGTCTTGGTTGATTTATTTGGATTTTTCCATGACATCAAGCAAAGAGCCACTGAGTTTGAAGGTAGGCCTTGAAATACATCCACAGGTACACCTCCAATTGACTCAAACCATGTCAATTAGCCAATCAGAAGCTTCTAAAGCCATGACATCATTTTCTGGAATTTTCCAAGCTGTTTAAAAGCACAGTCAACTTAGTGTATGTAAACTTCTGACCCACTGGAATTGTGATACAGTGAATTATAAGTGAAAACATTTGTTGGAAAAAGACGTGTCATGCACAAAGTAGATGTCCTAACCGACTTGCCAAAACTATAGTTAGTTAACAAGACATTTGTGGAGTGGTTGAAAAACAAGTTTTAATGACTCCAACCTAAGTGTATGTAAACTTCCAACTTCAACTGTATGTGCCAGCTGGTTACTACATGATTACATGTGTTATTTTATAGTTTTGATGTCTTTGATATTATTCTGCAATGTAGAAAAATAGTAAAAATAAAGAAAAGCCCTTCAATGAATAGGTTTGTCAACTTTTGACTGGTACTGTATAGACACTGCATTCGGAACGTATTCAGACCCCTTTTCTTTTTCCACGTTACGTTACAGCGTTATTCTAAAATGGATTGAATAGTTTTTATTCCTCATCAATCTACACAAAATATCCCATAATGACAAAAACAAAAACAGGTTTTCAGATTTTTTTTGCAAATGTATTACAAATAAAAAACTTAAATATCACATTTACATTCAGACTCTTTACTCAGTACTTTGTTGAAGTGATTACAGCCTTAAGTCTTCTTGGGTATGACGCTACCAGCTTGGCACACCTGTATTTGGGGAGTTTCTCCCGTTCTTCTCTGCAGATCCTCTCAATCTCTGTCAGGGTGGATGGAGAGCATCGCTGCGCAGCCATTTTCAGGTTTCTCCAGAGATGATCGATCGGGTTCAAGTCCGGGCTCTGGCTGGGCTTGAAAATAAAGTTCTGAGCTGGTTCGAACCCCCCCAAAATTATTTTTTTTTAACGGGAATTCGACATGAAATTACTTCACCAATCAACATGGATAGAGCAGTTTGCTATGGAGCAGACAAGCTGTTGTGTATGCGCGATGGACAGATAAGTGTAGGACGCGAGTTGCGACTGAACATTTTGGGGTGGGGAAAGAGCACCAGAGGGTGGATGAGGAGACTTGGCTCGAATCGTTGGGCATCTAGTTATGACATGCATCATATGAATTAGGCCCACATAATCAAACAAGATCAGATTAATTGAGTCTCGCCTACCCTTTTCAGTGAGCGTGATGTGAACTACAAAAATATGCAAACCAATACTTCAGGTCAGTTTGATCAATGAGCATGCCTACTTTGCATGAATGACATCTCTCAAATTAAACAATGCGAAATTCCAAAATAAAATCATTTGTCTAGCTGCTTTCTATTCTGTTGCTGCATGAAATAGCAAACATAACGTGAATTCAGCGATTACATTTGTTGACTTCATCTTTGTCGCTGCCTGATAAAACAGTAATATTCCTTTAAAAAAAAAAATATACTATTGGTCGCGTATACATATTTATCAGTATACGCAGGTGCAGCAAAATGCTTATGTTACAGGCTCCAACAGTGCAGTAATACTTAATAATACTAAGCAACAGGCTATACACAACTCCAAAATAAAAGTAAAATAAATTAAGAACTATCAGAGTGAGCAATGTCACAACTGTCAGTAAGAGTCTCCATGATTGAGTCTTTGAATGAAGAGATGGGAGATAAAGCTGTCTAGTTTGAGTGCTTGTTGCAACTCGTTCCAGTCGCTAGCTGCAGCGAACTGAAAAGAGGAGCGACCCAGGGATCTGTGTGCTTTGGGGACCTTTAACAGAATGTGACTGACAGAACAGGTGTAGTATGTGGAGGATGAGGGCTGCTGTAGATATCTCAGATAGGGGGGAGTGAGGCCTAAGAGGGTTTTATAAATAAGCATCAACCAGTGGGTCTTGCGACGGGTATACAGATGACCAGTTTACAGAGGAGTGCAGTGATGTGTCCTATAAGGAGCATTGATGGCAAATCTGATGGCCAAATGGTAAAGAACATCAGGCCCTTGATCCTGACTAGTCTCCTAGTTCCTGCCACTGAAAAACATCTCCACAGCATGATGCTGCCACCACCATGCTTCACCGTAGGGATGGTGCCAGGTTTCCTCCAGACGTGATGCTTTGCATTCTGGCCAAAGAGTTCAATCTTTGTTTCATCAGACCAGAGAATCTGGTTTCTCATGGCCTAAGAGTCCTTTAGGTGCCTTTTGGCAAACTTCAAGTGAGCTGTCATGTGCCTTTTACTGAGGAGTGGCTTCTGTCTGGCCACTCTACCACAAAGGCTTGATTGGTGGAGTGCTGCAGAGATGGTTGTCCTTCTGGAAGGTTCTCCCATCTCCACAGAGGAACTTTGCAGTTCTGTCAGAGGGATCATCGGGTTCTTGGTCACCTCCCTGACCAAGGTCTTTCTCCCTTGATTGGTCAGTTTAGCCAGGCAGCCAGCTCTAGGAAGATTCTTGGTGGTTCCAAACGTCTTCCATTTAAGAATGATGGAGGCCACTGTGTTCTTGGGGGCCTTCAATGCTGCAGAAATGTTTTGGTACCCTTCTCCAGATCTGTGCCTCGACACAATCCTCTCTCGGAGCTCTACGGACAATTCCTTCAACCTCATGGCTTGGTTTTTGCTTTGATATGCACTGTCAACTGTGGGACCTTATATAGACAGGTGTGTGACTCTCCAAGTCATGTCCAGTCAATTGAATTTACCCCAGGTGGACTCCAATCAAGTTGTAAAAACATCTCAAGGATGATCAATGGAAACAGGATGCACTTGGGCTCAATTTCGAGTCTCATAGCAAAGGGTCTGAATACTTATGTAAATAAGTTATTTCTGTTTTTATATTTAAGACATTTGCAACAATTTCTAAAAACCTGTTTTTGCTTTGTCATTATGGGGTATTATGTGTAGATTGCTGAGGATTAATATTTTATTCAATCAATTTTAGAGTAAGGCTGTAACTTAAGAAAATTATGAAAAGGTCAAGGGGTCTGAATACCTTCCGAATGCACTGTATATATATATATATATACACCCATAAAAAACGCCAAATCTTTCACACATCATGATACAAGCTTGCAAGATGTTATTTCACATTTGTGAACATTTTGCGAATCGTACTTACAACCACGAATCTCAATGTGCGACCATAAAATTCTGAAGTCACCATCCACCATTATGACACTCCTCATAAGTAACAGCCTCCTAGGAATTCATGGGAATTTACAGCATTTCAGTGTAATGTTTCTGGGAGAAAAATACATGTGTTTAAGTATTTATTTTTGTATTGGGGACTGCATAAGTACTAAAAAAGAACTAAAAAAATTCCAAAATGTTCCATGTTTTGATGTCACATGCAGTACAGTGAAATGTCTTTCTTCCAAACTCAAAAACCCAAAAGGCAATAATCAATAACAAAAACACACGACAACTAAGAACAACTAAGAATAGGAAATATGAGAAATGATTGGCTTCTGTTCAGTTCATACAATACTATGTATTGTATGAACTGAGGCAGCTTGCATTTTCTGAATGCAAATGTTTTAAAAAGTATCTGTAATAATAAAAAAAACTTTTTAAAAAATGTGTGTATCTTCTTAAACCTGTAGCTGTTGAAATCTAGCTCACCACTCTACACTACAAAGCAACACAGTGTTGATTACTATAATGGAGGCTTAAAGCTGCCGATGGTCATGCATGACCCCTTAATAATGTGTTTTCAATACGGCTGACCAATTTAAGATGAATCTGGTGTAAAGTTACTTCCCCGTGAAGCCAGTAAAAATTGCAGTAGACTCAAGACCAATAAATGTATCTTAGTAAGCTACAAAGAACCTATTCACTCAGACTGGAAGAAAAACATTGGCTTCACTGGGGGCCTTTCTAGAAATGTCATGTCCTGTAAATTAGGTGCTCGGCTGTAAGTGGATGGGTCGTTCGCGAACGAGTTGGCTGTAAGAGCTGGCTCTTGTAGGTGAACGTTGGGAGCCGGCTCGCACATCAGAAGAGCCAAATCTATTTATACAAATATTTTTAAAAATTAAGATATGAATAATCAAAAGATTTAAATTAATAGAATTAACTCATTCACTAATTAACTAATGGGTCGCGCCTACTCCACGACCCACAGCAACGCAGTCTTCTATGGACCAGTTTATGCCAAAGTCTATGTCTGTGGCAAAACAAGGCCAAATTGATATTACATTGGCTAAAATTATTGCCACCGATTGGAGAACAGAGGTTTTAGAAATTATAGCCATAGTCTAAATCCAATGTACACAATTCCAAGCAGGAAAACCCTTTCAAAATCACTTATTCCACATCTGTACGAGAGTACACAGGTTTCAGTGTGGGAAAGAGTCCAAAAAGCTACTGCAGTTTGCCATACCACTGACTGCTGGACATCAGGGGTAACCACTTCTTACATGTCGGTTACATGTCACTTCATTGAAGATTTTTCGATGTCAAGCTGACTGCTTTGAGTTCGGCGACAGACACACCTCATGGAAAAGTGGTCTGTTGTGTTAGCGACAATGTAGCTAACATAACCAAAGCCATTCAAATGTTAAAATGGACCCATCATCCATGTCTTGCCCCACACAATCAACCTGATTGTAAGAGATGCTCTGAAGGTGATGAAGCCCACTGTGGACAAAGTGAAAGCAGCTGTGGAATACTTCCACAGGAGCACAGTAGGTGTTGAAAAACTAAAGTCTACACAACGCCAGATGGGGATGCCTGAGCTGAGGCCTAAACAAGACTGCACTACAAGGTGGAATTCAACATTTTACATGTTGAAGCGGTTTCTTGAGTCAAAGGATGCCATCATCTCTACCCTGGCCATTGTCAATGCACCTGTTGATGCTCTGATCCAAGAGGAATGGGAGGTGGTGGAGGAGGTGTGCAGAGTCCTGGAACCCTTTGAGCAGGTCACTATGGAGATCAGTGGAGAGAGGTACGGCAAGCAGTTATTACTACATTATTTAGTCCAGTATTATATATGTATATGAGCAGTAGATGAGAATGTAGTATCAGTAGACAAAACATGAACCTGAACTAATAAGTTAATGTTCTCTCTTGTCATCTATGTGACAGCCTCAAAAATGGTACTCCTGTGTCAGGGTCTGCAGCCAATCACAGCCAGCCGCCAGAGAGAAGAAAAAATTTAACTACAGGACATGTGACAGAGTTGATGGACACCCTATGTTCATCAATGGACAGAAAGTTCCACAGAATGGAATATAATCACGTGCTATCAGAAACCGCTGCACTTGACCCCAGGTTTAAGAAGTTAGCCTTCAGTGATGCCAGAGCGATTGATGAGGCTCTTGAAGAATAACCTCAGCAGCAGGGAGGGACAGCCCCAGCAGTCAGCTGGCTCAGGCACCAGGGAAACAGGAAGAAGAGGGATCAGATGGAGCAGAAGCACCAGCAGTAGTGCCACAAACGTCTGCTGTTTGGATGCTGTTTGACGAGAGAGCAACTGGGGATGCAGCATGAAGGAATCCCTCAGCAGATGCCATAATGGTGGTCAGATCATATTTGGAGGAGCCCCTCCTCCAAAGATCTGCACTTCCTCTGAGCTGGTGGAAGAACAAGGCCTCTGTCTACCCACGGCTTACTAAAGTCATGACAGGGAGACTCTACATAGTGGCCACATCCGTTCCCTCTGAGAGGGTCTTCTCGAAAACGAAACAAATAATTACTGAGAGAAGAAACCGCATCAGCCCCTCGAAAGTGAGGCAGCTTGCATTTCTGAATGCAAATCTCTCATAAAAGCTAAATATGGTCAGCATTGTTGTGTGCTGCTGGTTATAACATGGCAGTAAAGAAGAGAGCGAAAAGAGGGACCAGTTTAATGTTTTAAGTGGGATGCTGCAGTTTTGCACATTATTGTTATTATTGATTTGATATGTGCAATATTCTATCATTATGTTGTTCAGATAAAAAATATCCTGATAAAAATTCTGATCCTTTCAATCTCATTCATCTCTCTACTCCGCCTGTCTGCCTCCCTTTCTATCTGTCGTGACTTGAGCTGTAGCTAGTGAAGTGTAACGTCGTATCAAATCAATCAGCTGGGTCAGACCTGAAGCTATCACTAGCGAACTTTGCAACATAGTATTAACTAGCCTATTCCGGGCTCTCAAGAGTTTCCCGTGCCAGTGAGTTTAGGACAGACAGCTGTTTTTGTGCAAGAAAAAAGTTTTTCTGGTATTTTATGAAGTTTCCACTGGATGTGATCTTATGTGAGATCATCAGATTGTGATATTTGTCTCGTTGTGTATTGTCAAGGCCGGGAGAGTGTTGGAAAGACTTTTCAAAATACAGTGTAGGTTTCCAGTGTAGGTTTCCATCCAATTGGCGACAGATTTTCATGCGAAGATTTTTTAAATCCATAAAAAGAAAATGTTTGCATTTTTGTTTCCACCAACTGACTTGTAGCAGATACAAACCAGTGTGTGGTGATGTAGTTCACACATTTTCCCACTAGTGGTGTTTCCACCAACTGACTTGTAGCAGATAAAAACCAGTGTGTGGTGATGTAGTTCACACAAAATGTACTTTTTTCCGCTTAAGTTTTCATGTACCGAATAAAAGTCCTGCTCAGTTGTGTTCCCATCTCATTTTCAACTCTACCGATAATTTTGTCACAAAAACTGTTGCGTTAAATAGAATTGTCCCTACTTTGGTCTTAGCACCTGCGCTGTAGCCAACAGCTAGCAGGTACAGTGCAGGTAGGCTGTGCGGGTTGGCTAGTCTACATTATGATATTATTATGGATAAGAGACTATTTTTACTTGTCAAACGGCAATCAGGCGTCGATCATTATGTCACCAGAATAAGACCCTTCATATGTATTGAAAGAAGCATCAAGCTCATCACCGTGCACTTTCACCACCCTGTGAAGTTCATCATAACCTATTTTATCTGTAGCCTAATAAACTGCATGGTTTCCTGAGTGGGTGTGAGAGGACCACACACCATATCATCGGGTGAATGCAAATTTACTTCGATATGAGGGTTATTATATCAATATTTGTGTATGAAGGAGTTTCCACCGCCGTTTCCCGCTTAATTAACTTGAACAACACAAAAATATCCCACCATGTCAAACGAACAAATTATCTGTCTGCGTTTATAAAATTACACCGAAACTTCCTGCTTCCATCACAGCTGTCATGATTTTTTTTTTTAATTATATGACTTTACTCCCATAAAAACTGTGGATGGAAACATGGTCTATGACTTCAGGCCTACTCAGATAAAAACTGTGGGTGGAAACATGGTCTATGACTTCAGGCCTACTCAGATAAAAACTGGATGGAAACATGGTCTATGACTTCAGGCCTACTCAGATAAAAACTGGATGGAAACATGGTCTATGACTTCAGGCCTACTCAGATAAAAACTGGATGGAAACATGGTTTATGACTTTAGGCCTACTCAGATAAAAACTGTGGGTGGAAACATGGTCTATGACTTCAGGCCTCCTCAGATAAAAACTGGATGGAAAAGTGGTCTGACTTCAGGCCTACTCAGATAAAAACTGGATGGAAACATGGTCTATGACTTCAGGCCTCCTCAGATAAAAACTGGATGGAAACATGGTTAATGACTTCAGGCCTCCTCAGATAAAAACTGGATGGAAACATGGTCTATGACTTCAGGCCTCCTCAGATAAAAACTGGATGGAAACATGGTCTATGACTTCAGGCCTCCTCAGATAAAAACTGGATGGAAACATGGTCTATGACTTCAGGCCTCCTCAGATAAAAACTGGATGGAAACATGGTCTATGACTTCAGGCCTCCTCAGATAAAAACTGGATGGAAACATGGTCTATGACTTCAGGCCTCCTCAGATAAAAACTGGATGGAAACATGGTCTATGACTTCAGGCCTCCTCAGATAAAAACTGGATGGAAACATGGTCTATGACTTCAGGCCTCCTCAGATAAAAACTGGATGGAAACATGGTCTATGACTTCAGGCCTACTCAGATAAAAACTGGATGGAAACATGGTCTATGACTTCAGGCCTCCTCAGATAAAAACTGGATGGAAACATGGTCTATGACTTCAGGCCTACTCAGATAAAAACTGGATGGAAACATGGTCTATGACTTCAGGCCTCCTCAGATAAAAACTGGATGGAAACATGGTCTATGACTTCAGGCCTCCTCAGATAAAAACTGGATGGAAACATGATCTATGACTTCAGGCCTCCTCAGATAAAAACTGGATGGAAACATGGTCTATGACTTCAGGCCTCCTCAGATAAAAACTGGATGGAAACATGGTCTATGACTTCAGGCCTCCTCAGATAAAAACTGGATGGAAACATGGTCTATGACTTCAGGCCTACTCAGATAAAAACTGGATGGAAACATGGTCTATGACTTCAGGCCTCCTCAGATAAAAACTGGATGGAAACATGGTCTATGACTTCAGGCCTACTCAGATAAAAACTGGATGGAAACATGGTTAATGACTTCAGGCCTACTCAGATAAAAACTGGATGGAAACATGGTCTATGACTTCAGGCCTACTCAGATAAAAACTGGATGGAAACATGGTTAATGACTTCAGGCCTACTCAGATAAAAACTGGATGGAAACGTGGTCTATGACTTCAGGCCTCCTCAGATAAAAACTGGATGGAAAAGTGGTCTGACTTCAGGCCTACTCAGATAAAAACTGGATGGAAACATGGTCTATGACTTCAGGCCTCCTCAGATAAAAACTGTGGGTGGAAACATGGTCTATGACTTCAGGCCTACTCAGATAAAAACTGTGGGTGGAAACATGGTCTATGACTTCAGGCCTACTCAGATAAAAACTGGATGGAAAAGTGGTCTATGACTTCAGGCCTACTCAGATAAAAACTGGATGGAAACATGGTCTATGACTTCAGGCCCACTCAGATAAAAACTGGATGGAAAAGTGGTCTATGACTTCAGGCCTACTCAGATAAAAAATGGATGGAAACATGGTTAATGACTTCAGGCCTACTCAGATAAAAACTGGATGGAAACATGGTCTATGACTTCAGGCCTCCTCAGATAAAAACTGGATGGAAACATGGTTAATGACTTCAGGCCTCCTCAGATAAAAACTGGATGGAAACATGGTCTATGACTTCAGGCCTCCTCAGATAAAAACTGGATGGAAACATGGTCTATGACTTCAGGCCTCCTCAGATAAAAACTGGATGGAAACATGGTCTATGACTTCAGGCCTCCTCAGATAAAAACTGGATGGAAACATGGTCTATGACTTCAGGCCTCCTCAGATAAAAACTGGATGGAAACATGGTCTATGACTTCAGGCCTCCTCAGATAAATACTGGATGGAAACATGGTCTATGACTTCAGGCCTACTCAGATAAAAACTGGATGGAAACATGGTCTATGACTTCAGGCCTCCTCAGATAAAAACTGGATGGAAACATGGTCTATGACTTCAGGCCTACTCAGATAAAAACTGGATGGAAACATGGTCTATGACTTCAGGCCTCCTCAGATAAAAACTGGATGGAAACATGGTCTATGACTTCAGGCCTCCTCAGATAAAAACTGGATGGAAACATGATCTATGACTTCAGGCCTCCTCAGATAAAAACTGGATGGAAACATGGTCTATGACTTCAGGCCTCCTCAGATAAAAACTGGATGGAAACATGGTCTATGACTTCAGGCCTCCTCAGATAAAAACTGGATGGAAACATGGTCTATGACTTCAGGCCTCCTCAGATAAAAACTGGATGGAAACATGGTCTATGACTTCAGGCCTCCTCAGATAAAAACTGGATGGAAACATGGTCTATGACTTCAGGCCTACTCAGATAAAAACTGGATGGAAACATGGTTAATGACTTCAGGCCTACTCAGATAAAAACTGGATGGAAACATGGTCTATGACTTCAGGCCTACTCAGATAAAAACTGGATGGAAACATGGTTAATGACTTCAGGCCTACTCAGATAAAAACTGGATGGAAACGTGGTCTATGACTTCAGGCCTCCTCAGATAAAAACTGGATGGAAAAGTGGTCTGACTTCAGGCCTACTCAGATAAAAACTGGATGGAAACATGGTCTATGACTTCAGGCCTCCTCAGATAAAAACTGTGGGTGGAAACATGGTCTATGACTTCAGGCCTACTCAGATAAAAACTGTGGGTGGAAACATGGTCTATGACTTCAGGCCTACTCAGATAAAAACTGGATGGAAAAGTGGTCTATGACTTCAGGCCTACTCAGATAAAAACTGGATGGAAACATGGTCTATGACTTCAGGCCCACTCAGATAAAAACTGGATGGAAAAGTGGTCTATGACTTCAGGCCTACTCAGATAAAAAATGGATGGAAACATGGTTAATGACTTCAGGCCTACTCAGATAAAAACTGTGGATGGAAAGTGGTTTGTGAGGAACTATTATCATTCTATATTGATCTTTTTGTGTGACTTTGTTGACTTACTGTGTAAGGTGAAGAAAAAATTACTGAGAAGCTAAGTTTATTAGTGGTGGATGTGGTAAGTTCCCCAAAACGTGTTTATCACAAGTGTAGCAGGTTGGAAACTCTGCAAACAACTTCCCACTCTGATAATGAGAACGGTAAATGACCGTAGGCCTAATTAAGACATTAATTAGATTAACCAAATGATGGGGGATTTACAGTACATTTACTAGGCCTATAAGTAACAAATGTAATGGGAAATTGGTTTTAAAAAACAATCAACGGGCAAACAAGTCACACAATGAAACAATGAATGGGCAAGAATTGACTGGAGACAGCGTTCTGGAGAGCTGAACAGATGCATTCTGGAGAGGTGAACAGATGCATTCTGGAGAGCTGAACGATGTATTCTGGAGAGCTGAACAGATGCACTCTGGAGAGCTGAACAGATGCATTCTGGAGAGCTGAACGATGTATTCTGGAGAGCTGAACAGGTGCATTCTGGAGAGCTGAACAGATGCATTCTGGAGAGCTGAACAGATGCATTCTGGAGAGCTGAACAGATGCATTCTGGAGAGCTGAACAGATGCATTCTGGAGAGCTGAACAGATGCATTCTGGAGAGCTGAACAGGTGCATTCTGGAGAGCTGAACAGATGCATTCTGGAGAGCTGAACAGATGCATTCTGGAGAGCTGAACAGATGCATTCTGGAGAGCTGAACAGATGCATTCTGGAGAGCTGAACAGATGCATTCTGGAGAGCTTGAACGATGCATTCTGGAGACCTGAACAGATGCATTCTGGAGAGCTGAACAGATGCATTCTGGAGAGCTGAACAGATGCATTCTGGAGAGCTGAACAGATGCATTCTGGAGAGCTGAACAGATGCATTCTGGAGAGCTGAACAGGTGCATTCTGGAGAGCTGAACGATGCATTCTGGAGAGCTGAACGATGCATTCTGGAGAGCTGAACCGATGCATTCTGGAGAGCTGAACAGATGCATTCTGGAGAGCTGAACAGATGCATTCTGGAGAGCTGAACGATGCATTCTGGAGAGCTGAACGATGCATTCTGGAGAGCTGAACAGATGCATTCTGGAGAGCTGAACGATGCATTCTGGAGAGCTGAACAGATGCATTCTGGAGAGCTGAACAGATGCACTCTGGAGAGCTGAACAGATGCACTCTGGAGAGCTGAACAGATGCACTCTGGAGAGCTGAACAGATGCACTCTGGAGAGCTGAACAGATGCATTCTGGAGAGCTGAACAGATGCATTCTGGAGAGCTGAACAGATGCATTCTGGGGAAAGATAAGCCATATCTTAGCCACACACCACATCTTGTCTCAACATTTTAAATTATACTCAAGACATTATCTTTGCACATATTTTAGAAGCTTTTCACTGACAGCCACAACTCAATAATCAGCTAACCCTAAACGCTACACTCTGATAAAATTGCTGGCTTCCCAAATAGGCATATTGTAGGACTACATTCTTGTGATTTGAAACAATTCACAGTTATTTAAAAAATAAAGAAGCTAATGATCCTCTATGGCTAAATCATGCTCTCTGGTGAAGTATATCATTCTGGCATAACATCAATTTACCTTAGGGGAAGTGAAGCCAGCATCCGAACAATGCACTGTGGACCTGCCAAGTTTACTTTGCAATTGGCAAGTGGCTGAAACCAGAGATCTCTATATAATGAGGAGATGCTCATGCCTCCCCCATAACAATGGGAGTAGTTGTCCCAAAGGTGGAAAGGTATGCGACAAGCTTAGGTCTCCATATTAAGCCCAAAGAAACAGATTGGGCTTATTCTGGACAGATTTTGGTGAGAGTGAGCCCTCTCGCTTCACCGCTTCCTCTCTGCTGAAACTATCTCACCGGAGAAATCATTGAATATTATTCTTGTCCAGACAGCGTCAGATACATGGGCTACATACTGTGCTTGACTTGGACAGAAATAGGTGCCGGTGCTCATTTTAGGTGGCGGTACTGTTTATAGATAGGTGCAGGTGCTCCACAATACTTTTGAGCTAATATTCTATAAGAGGAACAGGAGCTCAAGCAGTAGAACATTTGAGCTTCCGGAACTCAGCTCTGGTGATCTCCTGCCCAAGTCAAGCCCTGGTGACCTCCTGCCCAAGACAAGCCCTGGTGACCTCCTGCCCAAGACAAGCCCTGGTGACCTCCTGCCCAAGACAAGCCCTGGTGACCTCCTGCCCAAGTCAAGCCCTGGTGACCTCCTGCCCAAGTCAAGCCCTGGTGACCTCCTGCCCAAGTCAAGCCCTGGTGATCTCCTGCCCAAGACAAGCCCTGGTGACCTCCTGCCCAAGACAAGCCCTGGTGACCTCCTGCCCAAGACAAGCCCTGGTGACCTCCTGCCCAAGTCAAGCCCTGGCTACATATAATAACACAGAGGCTATTTCTCTCTGAGGCTTTTTTATCTGCCATTGATGCAGGTTTCTGTCAGCGCGTGTCTCGGTCAAATAAATAATCAATACGTCAATGTTTTTATTGAGACGGGCAAGGAGGTACGGTAGGGAGGCCCAGGTCCCCTAAGCCCCGCCCATAAAGGAGGAGTATGGTAATGGAGGCCTGGTGGCTTCAAAGGCTCTTATTGGCCAAGACATAGTGTCAGCGATCCAGAGTTTATAAATGTTACTGGTGTGCACCCGTGTGCGCTCTGAAATCTACACCCAGCCTACTGATCTGCCTCTGATCTCTGCAGACACAGTCAGGGTTTAACTACTGAGCACAGAACCTCTGAGTTGTGTAATTTCAGTCAGGAGGTGGTTATCACAGGTTGACACACTACTTCCTCCCATCTGTCTACGTCTGCTCCATGGAACTCTGAGGAAGAGAGGGACATGTCACAGGGGCTATGTGTGTATGTGTGCGTTTTATTTGTGCGTGTGTGTGTGTGTGAAAGGTTTTCACTTAACCTTGTGATTCAGCCCCTCAAGTCGACACTAACACTACTGACAGATAACAAACTTAGAACAACAGGACTAACCACAGTGTTCAACACCAAAGTGCCCTCCTAGCTCATCATTAAGCTAAGGATCCTGGGACTGAACATCTCCCTCTGCACCTGGATCCTGAACCTCCTGACGGTGGTGAGGGTAAGCAACAACACATCCACCACACTGACCCTCAACACGGGGGCCCCTCAGGGTGATGAGCTTGGAAGGCACTATGGTGTTGAACGCTGTGGTTAGTCCTGTTGCTCATTCCATGACAAAGACTGACTGTAACGGTTGTCGTCGGGAGAAAGAGAGGACCAAGGTGCAGTGTGGTAAGTATTCCTTGTAATTTAACAAATAATGAATACTGAAACAAAAACAATACACGACATAGAAACAGTCCTGAACGGTGCAACAAAACACAGAACAGAAAATAAACACCCACAACTCAAAAGTGAAACCAGGCTACCTAAGTATGATTCTCAATCAGGGACAACGATTGACAGTTGCCTCTGATTGAGAACCATACTAGGCCGAACACAGAAACCAACATAGAAAAACAAACATAGACTGCCCACCCCAACTCACGCCTGACCATACTAAAACAAAGACAAAACAAAGGAACTAAGGTCAGAACGTGACACTGACCAGGTGAAAACTATGATCCACTTCAATCAGTGTAATGTAGATGAAGGGGAGGAGACAGGTTAAAGAAGGATTTTAAAACCTTGAGACAATTGAGACATGGATTCTTTATGTGTGCCGTTTAGAGGGTGAGTGGACAAGACAAAAGATTTAAGTGCCTTTGAACGGGGTATGGTAGTAGGTGCCAGGTGCACCGGTCTGTGTCAATAACTGCAACGCTGCTGGGTTTTTCATGCTCAACAGTTTCCCGTATGTGTCAAGAATGGTCCACCACCCAAAGGACATCCAGCCAATTTGACACAACTGTGGGAAGCATTGAAGTCATCCCTGTGGAATGCTTACGAAACCTTGTAGAGTCCATGACCTAACAAAAGCCTGCGTCAAGCACTAAATGAAATCATCTCTGACTTTATTTTGGATAATATACAGTATTTCTCTTTCTCAATGGGTGTTCCTTTCTCTGTCACTTTCTCTCCCCCACACCCCTCTCTGTTGTTGTATCCATTCATGACTCTGTTGAAAATTATATGTGTCAACCCGTGATATTCACCTCCTGACTGACATTGCACAACTTGGAGGTTCTGTGCTCAGTAGTTTAACCCCTGACTGTGTCTGCAGAGATCAGAGGGTGGATGTAGACTCCATCCAGAAACAAACTCAATGTAATAAACACTTTCCTTATCCCCTATGCACTAGGGCACTTCCCTTATCCCCTATGCACTAGGGCACTTCCCTTATCCCTTATGCACTAGGGCACTTCCCTTATCCCTTATGCACTAGGGCACTTCCCTTAGCCCCTATGCACTAGGGCACTTCCCTTATCCCCCATGCACTAGGGCACTTCCCTTATCCCTTATGCACTAGGGCACTTCCCTTAGCCCCTATGCACTAGGGCACTTCCCTTAGCCCCTATGCACTAGAACACTTCCCATATCCCCTATGCACTAGGGCACTTCCCTTATCCCCTATGCACTAGAACACTTCCCATATCCACTATGCACTAGGGCACTTCCCTTATCCCCTATGCACTAGGGCACTTCCCTTATCTCCTATGTACTAGAGCACTTCCCTTATCCCCTATACACTAGGGCACTTCACTTATCCCCTATGCACTAGGGCACTTCCATTAGCCCCTACGCACTAGGGCACTTCCCTTATCCCCTACGCACTAGGGCACTTCCCTTAGCCCCTATGCACTAGAACACTTCCCTTATCTCCTATGCACAAGAGCACTTCCCTTATCCCCTATGCACTAGAACACTTCCCTTATCCCCGATGCACTAGAACACTTCCCTTATCCCCTATGCACTAGAACACTTCCCTTATCCCCTATGCACTAGAACACTTCCCTTAACCCTAATAATAGTACTATAGTAGACTAGTAGTAGTAGTAGTGTAGTAGTGCAGTAGTGTAGTGTAGTGCAGTAGTGTGGTAGTAGTAGTAGTAGTACTGTAGTGTGGGGTGTAGTAGTAGTAGTATAGTATAGTAGTAGTGTAGTAGTAGTGGTAGTGTTATAGTAGTAGTAGTAGTGTAGTAGTAGTAGTAGTGTAGTAGTAGTGTAGCAGTAGTAGTGCAGTAGTAGTAGTAGTGCAGTAGTAGTAGTAGTAGTAGTAGTAGTAGTAGTAGTAATAGTGCAGTAGCAGTAGTAGTAGTAGTGGTAGCAGCAGTAGTAGTAGTAGTAGTAGTGGTAGCAGTAGTAGTGCAGTAGCAGTAGTAGTAGTAGTAGTAGTGGTAGCAGTAGCAGTAGTAGTGCAGTAGCAGTAGTAGTAGTAGTGGTAGCAGTAGTAGTAGTAGTAGTAGTAGTGCAGTAGCAGTAGTAGTGCAGTAGTAGTAGCAGTAGTAGTAGCAGTAGTAATAGTGCAGTAGCAGTAGTAGTAGTAGTGGTAGCAGTAGTAGTAGTAGTAGTAGTAGTGCAGTAGCAGTAGTAGTGCAGTAGTAGTAGTAGTAGTAATAGTGCAGTAGCAGTAGTAGTAGTAGTAGTGGTAGCAGTAGTAGTGTAGTAGTAGTAGTGGTAGCAGTAGTAGTGCAGTAGTAGTAGCAGTAGTAGTAGTAGTAGTAATAGTGCAGTAGCAGTAGTAGTAGTAGTGGTAGCAGTAGTAGTAGTAGTGGTAGTGTAGTAGTAGTAGTAGTAGTAGTAGTGGTAGCAGTAGTAGTAGTAGTAATAGTGCAGTAGCAGTAGCAGTAGTAGTAGTAGTAGTAGTGTAGTAGTAGTAGTGCAGCAGTAGTAGTAGTAGTAGTAGTGTAGTAGTAGTAGTAGTGTAGTAGTAGTAGTGGTAGCAGTAGTAGTAGTGCAGTAGCAGTAGTAGTAGTAGTGGTAGCAGTAGTAGTAGTAGTGGTAGTGTAGTAGTATTAGTAGTGGTAGTGCAGCAGTAGTAGTAGTAGTAGTAATAGTGCAGTAGCAGTAGTAGTAGTAGTGGTAGCAGTAGTAGTAGTAGTAGCGGTAGCAGTAGTAGCAGTAGTAGTGCAGTAGCAGTAGTAGTAGTAGTAGTAGTGCAGTAGCAGTAGTAGTAGTAGTGGTAGCAGTAGTAGTAGTAGTGGTAGTGTAGTAGTAGTAGTAGTAGTAGTGCAGCAGTAGTAGTAGTAGTAGTAGTAATAGTGCAGTAGCAGTAGTAGTAGTAGTGGTAGCAGTAGTAGTGTAGTAGTAGTAGTGGTAGCAGTAGTAGTAGTAGTAGTGCAGTAGCAGTAGTAGTAGTAGTGGTAGCAGTAGTAGTAGTAGTGCAGTAGCAGTAGTAGTGCAATAGTAGTAGCAGTAGTGCAGCAGTAGTAGTAGTAGTAGTAATAGTGCAGTAGCAGTAGTAGTAGTAGTGGTAGCAGTAGTAGTAGTAGTAGTAGTGCAGTAGTAGTAGTAGTAGTGCAGCAGTAGCAGTAGTAGTAGTAGTAGTAGTAGTAGTGCAGTAGTAGTAGTTGTAGTAGTAGTAATAGTGCAGTAGCAGTAGTAGCAGTAGTAGTAGTAGTAGTGCAGTAGTAGTAGTTGTAGTGCAGTAGTAGTAGTAGTGCAATAGTAGTAGTTGTAGTAGTAGTAATAGTGCAGTTGCAGTAGTAGTAGTGCAGTAGTAGTAGTAATATTAGTAGGAGTAATAGTAGTCGTAGTGCAGTAGTACTAGTGGTAGTGCAGTATTAATAGTAGTGGTAGTAGTAGTGCAGTAATGGTGCAGTAGTAGAATAATAGTAGTAGTAGTGCAGTAGTATTAGTAGTATTAGTAGTAGTAATGGTAGTAGTAGTAGTGTAGTAGTAGTAGTAGTAGTAGTAGTGGTAGTGCAGTATTAGTAGTGGTAGTAGTAGTGGGTAGTCCTAGTAGTGCAGTAGTAGTAGTAGTAGTAGCAGTAGAGCAGTAGTGGTAGCAGCAGTAGTAGTAGGAGTAGTAGTAGTGCAGTAGTAGTCTAATAGTAGTAGTGCTGTAGTAGTAGTAGTAGTAGTAGTGCAGTAGTAGTAATAGTGTAGTAGTAGTAGTAGTAGTAGTAGTAGTAGTAGTAGTAGTAGTGCAGTAGTAGTAATAGTGTAGTAGTAGTAGTAGTAGTAGTAGTAGTAGTAGTAGTAGTAGTAGTGCAGTAGTAGTCTAATAGTTGTAGTGCAGTAGTAGTAGTAGTAATAGTGTAGTAGTAGTAGTAGTAGTGCAGTAGTAGTAATAGTGTAGTAGTAGTAGTAGCAGTAGAGCAGTAGTGGTAGCAGCAGTAGCAGTAGTAGTAGTAGTAGTGCAGTAGTAGTAGTAGTAGTAGTAGTAGTAGAGCAGTAGTGGTAGCAGCAGTAGTAGTAGGAGTAGTAGTAGTGCAGTAGTAGTCTAATAGTAGTAGTAGTAGTAGTAGTCTAATAGTAGTAGTGCTGTAGTAGTAGTGTAGTAGTAGTAATAGTGTAGTAGTAGTAGTAGTAGTAGTAGTAGTAGTAATAGTGTAGTAGTAGTAGTAGTAGTGCAGTAGTAGTAGTAGTAGTAGTAGTCTAATAGTAGTAGTGCTGTAGTAGTAGTGTAGTAGTAGTAATAGTGTAGTAGTAGTAGTAGTAGTAGTAGTAGTAGTAATAGTGTAGTAGTAGTAGTAGTAGTGCAGTAGTGGTCTAATAGTAGTATTGCTGTAGTAGTAGTAGTAGTAGTGTAGTAGTAGTAGTAGTAGTAGTAGTAGTGCTGTAGTAGTAGTAGTAATAGTGCAGTAGCAGTAGTAGTAGTAGTGGTAGCAGTAGTAGTGTAGTGGTAGTAGTGGTAGCAGTAGCAGTAGTAGTAGTAGTGGTAGCAGTAGTAGTAGTAGTGCAGTAGCAGTAGTAGTGCAATAGTAGTAGCAGTAGTGCAGCAGTAGTAGTAGTAGTAGTAATAGTGCAGTAGCAGTAGTAGTAGTAGTGGTAGCAGTAGTAGTAGTAGTAGTAGTGCAGTAGTAGTAGTAGTAGTGCAGCAGTAGCAGTAGTAGTAGTAGTAGTAGTAGTAGTGCAGTAGTAGTAGTTGTAGTAGTAGTAATAGTGCAGTAGCAGTAGTAGCAGTAGTAGTAGTAGTAGTGCAGTAGTAGTAGTTGTAGTGCAGTAGTAGTAGTAGTGCAATAGTAGTAGTTGTAGTAGTAGTAATAGTGCAGTAGCAGTAGTAGTAGTGCAGTAGTAGTAGTAGTATTAGTAGGAGTAATAGTAGTCGTAGTGCAGTAGTACTAGTGGTAGTGCAGTATTAATAGTAGTGGTAGTAGTAGTGCAGTAATGGTGCAGTAGTAGAATAATAGTAGTAGTAGTGCAGTAGTATTAGTAGTATTAGTAGTAGTAATGGTAGTAGTAGTAGTGTAGTAGTAGTAGTAGTAGTAGTGGTAGTGCAGTATTAGTAGTGGTAGTAGTAGTGGGTAGTCCTAGTAGTGCAGTAGTAGTAGTGCAGTAGTAGTAGTAGTAGCAGTAGAGCAGTAGTGGTAGCAGCAGTAGTAGTAGGAGTAGTAGTAGTGCAGTAGTAGTCTAATAGTAGTAGTGCTGTAGTAGTAGTAGTAGTAGTAGTGCAGTAGTAGTAATAGTGTAGTAGTAGTAGTAGTAGTAGTAGTAGTAGTAGTAGTGCAGTAGTAGTAATAGTGTAGTAGTAGTAGTAGTAGTAGTAGTAGTAGTAGTAGTAGTAGTAGTAGTGCAGTAGTAGTCTAATAGTTGTAGTGCAGTAGTAGTAGTAGTAATAGTGTAGTAGTAGTAGTAGTAGTGCAGTAGTAGTAATAGTGTAGTAGTAGTAGTAGCAGTAGAGCAGTAGTGGTAGCAGCAGTAGCAGTAGTAGTAGTAGTAGTGCAGTAGTAGTAGTAGTAGTAGTAGTAGAGCAGTAGTGGTAGCAGCAGTAGTAGTAGGAGTAGTAGTAGTGCAGTAGTAGTCTAATAGTAGTAGTAGTAGTAGTAGTCTAATAGTAGTAGTGCTGTAGTAGTAGTAGTAGTAGTAGTGTAGTAGTAGTAATAGTGTAGTAGTAGTAGTAGTAGTAGTAGTAATAGTGTAGTAGTAGTAGTAGTAGTGCAGTAGTAGTCTAATAGTAGTAGTGCTGTAGTAGTAGTAGTAGTAGTGTAGTAGTAGTAGTAGTAGTAGTAGTAGTAGTGCTGTAGTAGTAGTAGTAGTGTAGTAGTAGTAATAGTGTAGTAGTAGTAGTAGTAGTGTAGTAGTAGTAATAGTGTAGTAGTAGTAGTAGTAGTAGTCTAATAGTAGTAGTGCTGTAGTAGTAGTAGTAGTAGTAGTGTAGTAGTAGTAGTAGTAGTAGTAGTGCTGCAGTAGTAGTAGTAGTAGTGTAGTAGTAGTAATAGTGTAGTAGTAGTAGTAGTAGTGTAGTAGTAGTAATAGTGTAGTAGTAGTAGTAGTAGTAGTCTAATAGTAGTAGTGCTGTAGTAGTAGTAGTGTAGTAGTAGTAGTAGTAGTGTAGTAGTAGTAGTAGTAGTAGTAGTAGTTGTAGTAGTAGTAGTAGTGGTAGTGTAGTAGTAGTAATAGTGTAGTAGTAGTAGTGTAGTAGTAGTAATAGTGTAGTAGTAGTAGTAGTAGTAGTAGTCTAATAGTAGTAGTGCTGTAGTAGTAGTAGTAGTAGTAGTGCAGTAGTAGTAATAGTGTAGTAGTAGTAGTAGTAGTAGTAGTAGTAGTAGTAGTAGTGCAGTAGTAGTAATAGTGTAGTAGTAGTAGTAGTAGTAGTAGTAGTAGTAGTAGTAGTAGTAGTAGTAGTAGTGCAGTAGTAGTCTAATAGTTGTAGTGCAGTAGTAGTAGTAGTAATAGTGTAGTAGTAGTAGTAGTAGTGCAGTAGTAGTAATAGTGTAGTAGTAGTAGTAGCAGTAGAGCAGTAGTGGTAGCAGCAGTAGCAGTAGTAGTAGTAGTAGTGCAGTAGTAGTAGTAGTAGTAGTAGTAGAGCAGTAGTGGTAGCAGCAGTAGTAGTAGGAGTAGTAGTAGTGCAGTAGTAGTCTAATAGTAGTAGTAGTAGTAGTAGTCTAATAGTAGTAGTGCTGTAGTAGTAGTGTAGTAGTAGTAATAGTGTAGTAGTAGTAGTAGTAGTAGTAGTAGTAGTAATAGTGTAGTAGTAGTAGTAGTAGTGCAGTAGTAGTCTAATAGTAGTATTGCTGTAGTAGTAGTAGTGTAGTAGTAGTAGTAGTAGTAGTAGTAGTGCTGTAGTAGTAGTAGTAATAGTGCAGTAGCAGTAGTAGTAGTAGTGGTAGCAGTAGTAGTGTAGTGGTAGTAGTGGTAGCAGTAGCAGTAGTAGTAGTAGTGGTAGCAGTAGTAGTAGTAGTGCAGTAGCAGTAGTAGTGCAATAGTAGTAGCAGTAGTGCAGCAGTAGTAGTAGTAGTAGTAATAGTGCAGTAGCAGTAGTAGTAGTAGTGGTAGCAGTAGTAGTAGTAGTAGTAGTGCAGTAGTAGTAGTAGTAGTGCAGCAGTAGCAGTAGTAGTAGTAGTAGTAGTAGTAGTGCAGTAGTAGTAGTTGTAGTAGTAGTAATAGTGCAGTAGCAGTAGTAGCAGTAGTAGTAGTAGTAGTGCAGTAGTAGTAGTTGTAGTGCAGTAGTAGTAGTAGTGCAATAGTAGTAGTTGTAGTAGTAGTAATAGTGCAGTAGCAGTAGTAGTAGTGCAGTAGTAGTAGTAGTATTAGTAGGAGTAATAGTAGTCGTAGTGCAGTAGTACTAGTGGTAGTGCAGTATTAATAGTAGTGGTAGTAGTAGTGCAGTAATGGTGCAGTAGTAGAATAATAGTAGTAGTAGTGCAGTAGTATTAGTAGTATTAGTAGTAGTAATGGTAGTAGTAGTAGTGTAGTAGTAGTAGTAGTAGTAGTGGTAGTGCAGTATTAGTAGTGGTAGTAGTAGTGGGTAGTCCTAGTAGTGCAGTAGTAGTAGTGCAGTAGTAGTAGTAGTAGCAGTAGAGCAGTAGTGGTAGCAGCAGTAGTAGTAGGAGTAGTAGTAGTGCAGTAGTAGTCTAATAGTAGTAGTGCTGTAGTAGTAGTAGTAGTAGTAGTGCAGTAGTAGTAATAGTGTAGTAGTAGTAGTAGTAGTAGTAGTAGTAGTAGTAGTGCAGTAGTAGTAATAGTGTAGTAGTAGTAGTAGTAGTAGTAGTAGTAGTAGTAGTAGTAGTAGTAGTGCAGTAGTAGTCTAATAGTTGTAGTGCAGTAGTAGTAGTAGTAATAGTGTAGTAGTAGTAGTAGTAGTGCAGTAGTAGTAATAGTGTAGTAGTAGTAGTAGCAGTAGAGCAGTAGTGGTAGCAGCAGTAGCAGTAGTAGTAGTAGTAGTGCAGTAGTAGTAGTAGTAGTAGTAGTAGAGCAGTAGTGGTAGCAGCAGTAGTAGTAGGAGTAGTAGTAGTGCAGTAGTAGTCTAATAGTAGTAGTAGTACTAGTAGTCTAATAGTAGTAGTGCTGTAGTAGTAGTAGTAGTAGTAGTGTAGTAGTAGTAATAGTGTAGTAGTAGTAGTAGTAGTAGTAGTAATAGTGTAGTAGTAGTAGTAGTAGTGCAGTAGTAGTCTAATAGTAGTAGTGCTGTAGTAGTAGTAGTAGTAGTGTAGTAGTAGTAGTAGTAGTAGTAGTAGTGCTGTAGTAGTAGTAGTAGTAGTGTAGTAGTAGTAATAGTGTAGTAGTAGTAGTAGTAGTAGTCTAATAGTAGTAGTGCTGTAGTAGTAGTAGTAGTAGTAGTTTAGTAGTAGTAGTAGTAGTAGTAGTGCTGCAGTAGTAGTAGTAGTAGTGTAGTAGTAGTAATAGTGTAGTAGTAGTAGTAGTAGTGTAGTAGTAGTAATAGTGTAGTAGTAGTAGTAGTAGTAGTCTAATAGTAGTAGTGCTGTAGTAGTAGTAGTGTAGTAGTAGTAGTAGTAGTGTAGTAGTAGTAGTAGTAGTAGTAGTAGTTGTAGTAGTAGTAGTAGTGGTAGTGTAGTAGTAGTAATAGTGTAGTAGTAGTAGTGTAGTAGTAGTAATAGTGTAGTAGTAGTAGTAGTAGTAGTCTAATAGTAGTAGTGCTGTAGTAGTAGTAGTAGTAGTGTAGTAGTAGTAATAGTGTAGTAGTAGTAGTAGTAGTGCAGTAGTAGTCTAATAGTAGTAATGCAGTAGTAGTCGGGGTGTGTGGCCCTTGATGATGCTGCAGGTCCTTCCTCATGCACCGTTTCGAGTAGATGTCCTGGACGGGTGGGCGCACGGTCCCAGTGATGTAATGGACGGGTGGGCGCACGGTCCCAGTGATGTAATGGACCGTCTTCAGCACACACTGGAGGGCCATGCGGTCGTGCGTGGAGCAATTCCTGTACCAGGCCTCGATGCAACTGGTCAGGACGCTCGCTATAGAGCAGCGGTAGTATTTGGAGAGGACCCGGGGCGGCATGCCGAATTTCTTCAGCCGTCTTATGAAGTAGACACGCTGTGGCGTCCTCTTGACAAGAGTGGTGGGGTTGTTGGCCCATGTCAAGTCTTCGGTGATGTGGACGCTGAGGAACTGACTCTCTCTACTGCAGTCCCGGTGATGTGGATCAGGGAGTGTTCCCTCCTCTGCTTCCTGAAGTCAACAATCAACTCCTTTGTTTTGCTGACGTTGATGCAGATGTTGTTGTCAAGACACCACAATGCCTGTTCACTTACCTCCTCCCTATTGGCTGACCCGTCATTGTTGGTTATCAGGCCTACAATCGTGGTGTCGTGTCAGAATAAGAATGCTGATCAAGGATCAGTTTTGCCTTTTAGATCACAATAAATACAATATCAGCAGCTACTCTGAAAGTCTTTATGACAACTGCTAGAGATGAAGCATTTAATCATTTTACTAGGATGGGAAAATAACCATACATGACTTTGACCAATCCAGTGGGGGAGGGACATCTGCTGGTCAAAGAGAGAGACTGCAGCTCTGCACCCCCCCAACAGCAGAACTGACCCCAAGACCTGAGAGGATGGTGTGTGTGTGTGTGTGTGTGTGTGTGTGTGTGTGTGTGTGTGTGTGTGTGTGTGTGTGTGTGTGTGTGTGTGTGCGTGCGTGCGTGCGTGCGTGCGTGCGTGTGTGTGCGCGTGTGGGTATGTGTGTGTTTTCCTCTAGTTTTCCACTAGTCTCTTTCCCTCTCACTCTCCTCCCAGACGATCAGGCTCTGGTTGTGGGGGATGGGGTGTAGAGTGCAGCTCAGGGTTTTGAGGTGCTGATAACAGGATAGGACTGGAGACCGGTCGTCGGAGGTAGCAGCAGGTGGGATCGATGCTACTGGAGGGTCCCCCAGTGCAGGGACAGGCAGAGAGTCAGAGGCAGACAGGGCCTCTGCTTACTGCTTGAGGGAGACTGACAGTATTGTAGAGACAGAGATGTTGCTCTCTGCCACTGCTTGAGGGAGACTGACAGTATTGTAGAGACAGAGATGTTGCTCTCTGCCACTGCTTGAGGGAGACTGACAGTATTGTAGAGACAGAGATGTTGCTCTCTGCCACTGCTTGAGGGATTCTGACAGTATTGTAGAGACAGAGATGTTGCTCTCTGCCACTGCTTGAGGGAGCCTGACAGTATTGTAGAGACAGAGATGTTGCTCTCTGCCACTGCTTGAGGGAGACTGACAGTATTGTAGAGACAGAGACATTGCTCTTTGCCACTGCTTGAGGGAGACTGACAGTATTGTAGAGACAGAGATGTTGCTCTCTGCCACTGCTTGAGGGAGCCTGACAGTATTGTAGAGACAGAGATGTTGCTCTCTGCCACTGCTTGAGGGATTCTGACAGTATTGTAGAGACAGAGATGTTGCTCTCTGCCACTGCTTGAGTGCCAATGGGAGTGCCGTTGGCCATTGGCGTCGGCTAATGGGGATCCAAATCAAATATAAATCAGTCATGGGTTTAACAATAGTGGAAACGCCCTCTAGCCAATGCTTACACCAATCGAATGCTTTTAACTTAATGATCGTACACTTTTTTCTCCTCCTCCTTTCTCCTAAAATGACATACCCAAATCTAACTTCCTGTAGCTCAGGACCTAAAGCAAGGATTTGCATATTCTTGATACCATTTGAAAAGGAAACACTTGGAAGTTTGTGGAAATGTGATGTGAATTTAATGTGGGAGAATATAACACACTAGATCTGGTAAAAGATATTTGAAATGCAAGAGAAAGGTCATACTTTCAGATAGGAGTCTAGGTGTAGTTTCGATTTTGGCCACCAGATGGCAGCAGTGCGTGCACAAAAGTTTCAGACTGATCCAGTGAAGAATTACATTACTACACAATATTTTGTATCAAGTCTAGTGCACAGTTGTCATGAGACCTAAACCAGCCATCTTTTAGAGACACGGAGAGAGTTTGGAGGGTGAAACACTCAAATACACTTACATAAACCAGACATGGGCTGTGTGTGTATGTGTAAAAATTTGACCAACTGGGAACATTTTGTTAGTCACGAGATCAAATGCTTTTTCTAGGGGGGGGTTAGGATTAGAATTAGTGTTAGGGTTAGAATTATGTTAAGGGTTAGGGGTAGGTTTAGAGTTAGGGTTAGGGTTAGGGTTAGGGTTAGAATTATCGTTAGGTTAAGGGTAAGGGGACAGGTTAGGGTTTAGCATTAGGGGTTAGGGAAAATAGGATTTGAATGGGACTGAATTGTGTCCTAACAAGGTTAGCTGTACAAGACTGTGTGTGTGTGTGTGTGTGTGTGTGTGTGTGTGTGTAATCTGAGTGGATGAAAGGGGCCAATTATGTGAGATTAAGACTCTGGATAACAGACATGACATCTCAGTTATACAACACACTTACTGACTTCAGCCCATTCACTTAGACCCCCTGTATATATGTGTGTGTGTGAGAGAGAGAGAGAGAGAGAGAGAGAGAGAGAGAGAGAGAGAGAGAGAGAGAGAGAGAGAGAGAGAGAGAGAGAGAGAGAGAGAGAGAGAGAGAAAGAGTGAACGAGAGAGAATGAGACAGAGACCTGTGTGTGGAATGTACACTTCATAGCTTCGTGACATTATCCCACTGTCAGGTGACTTCAGTTTAGAAAAATGCACACATTCACACACACACCCTGATGGTGTAACCTAATGGCCCTTTGTTTACCTATGGAAATTGGAGCCACATGCAGGTTGGTCTAGCCTCCAGTCTGTCCTTTCCACCATTTTGTTTCTGAATGCCACAGAAAATACTCTTTAATACAACAGTTATATGCTTGGCCCTCATTTGTCAACATTGATATGTAGCCTAAATGTGTTATTATTATCAATGTATCTAATTAGGATTAAAAAACGGGGATAATGTACATACAATGTATTACATGTTTATCAAGGTGTTATGACTCCTGTGTCTGACTGCTGACAGACTGACTAGTGGATATTATGCAATGATATTCCTCTGCGAGTCCCTCCCCACACAAACACACAGTCAGTCACACACTGATAGTACAAGGGAAGAAGAGGAGGAGGAGGACGTGGGTTGAGAAGCGTCGCGTGCTGCTGCGGCTATAGGTCATTAAGGCGCGCGGTTTGTTCGTTGCTGAACAGACGCAGATCGGTGTGTGAATGAGAGTTCTAGGCGGAGAGAGAGAGACGACAATGATCCGTAACTGGTGTGTTTGCGTGTGAGAGGAGAGAAGAGGAGCGGGAGTTGGAGAGACAGCGAGAGACAGACATGGAGGACTCGGAGCCTGGTGGGGAAGACGGTATGGTCAGCGGCTGGCGGTGGAATAACCGGAACACCGGAGCTCGAGACCAGGTTCAGCTCAGGCAGAAGATCCGGGATTTACCAGGACTGTTGAAACATGGACTGCACTTACGGAAGAAAAGCGTGAGTACCGCCATATACATATAGAAACATTTTCCTTCCGTGTGTGTGTTGTGGTTGGTCGTTAAGCGTTAGTCGCGTTACCTCCCTGACCCCCTCTCTCTGTCACCTCATTGTCACGATTCACCTGGATGTGCTGTTGTTTCACACGAACAAACTGTAGCTACGGCAGGCAGTGTCTGTGTGCGTGAGTGTGTGCGTGTGTGTGTTCGTTTCAGGCTCCCGCCACCGGCTGTTGTACATCCATAATGTGTTTTAAGCTGCCACACACACACACACACACACACACACACAGCGCTGTCTTGGTCCAGACTTGATTCAGTTAATTATGTTACTTGCCTATTCATGTACGCTAATGGGCCCTTGTTCTCAACAGTTGATATTGTAATGACCCTGGGTTACAATATGTTAACTGACAATGACAGTAATACTAACAGTGTCTTCTCAACTCTCCTCAAGTGTGTGTAGGTTGGTGTATAATGATGTGTGTTTGTTTACTGTGTTGAGGCATGAAGGTATAGTACCTCTGCTAGGACTCCCCCTGGGGGAGGGAAGGATGGACACACACACACACACACACACACACACACACACACACACACACACACACACACAACCTAACCTACAAACATACACACCTAACCCACAAAGCAGTACAGAGCTGAGTGTCTGTTCCAGGTGTGAATGTAGGGTGCGTAGGAAAGGCTATAAAAGCGACTAAACAAGAGATCTGGTGTGTCCTGACATGTTCGGGAATCTAATGAATAGTACTATAACACAAGCTTCATCATGCGTCTTATAACTGAGGTGTTGTCAGACAGTAGCCGTCGTAAAAAGATAGCAGTAGAAGTGTGTCGACTCAAATTCGTTTTTGTACTGAAGGGCCATGCAAGTGGGTGTGTCAAATACAAAATATCTCATCAAATTTGATTGGTCACATGCGCCGAATACATTATGTGTAGAGTTCACAGTGAAATGCTTACCTAGGAGCCCCTTCCCAACAGTGCAGAGTTAAAAAGTAAGAACATTAGCAAATCAAAATAGAAAATAGTATAAATAATAACGAGGCTATTTACTGTAGCGGTACTGAGTCAATGTGCAGGGGTACCGGTACTGAGTCAATGTGCAGGGGTACCGGTACTGAGTCAATGTGCAGGGGTACCGGTACTGAGTCAATGTGCAGGGGTACCGGTACTGAGTCAATGTGCAGGGGTACCGGTACTGAGTCAATGTGCAGGGGTACCGGTACTGAGTCAATGTGAAGGGGTACCGGTACTGAGTCAATGTGCAGGGGTACCGGTACTGAGTCAATGTGCAGGGGTACCGGTACTGAGTCAATGTGCAGGGGTACCGGTACTGAGTCAATGTGCAGGGGTACCGGTACTGAGTCAATGTGCAGGGGTACCGGTACTGAGTCAATGTGCAGGGGTACCGGTACTGAGTCAATGTGCAGGGGTACCGGTACTGAGTCAATGTGCAGGGGTACCGGTACTGAGTCAATGTGCAGGGGTACCGGTACTGAGTCAATGTGCAGGGGTACCGGTACTGAGTCAATGTGCAGGGGTACCGGTACTGAGTCAATGTGCAGGGGTACCGGTACTGAGTCAATGTGCAGGGGTACCGGTACTGAGTCAATGTGCAGGGTACCGGTACTGAGTCAATATGCAGGGGTACCGGTACTGAGTCAATGTGCAGGGGTACCGGTACTGAGTCAATGTGCAGGGGTACCGGTACTGAGTCAATGTGCAGGGGTACCGGTACTGAGTCAATGTGCAGGGGTACCGGTACTGAGTCAATGTGCAGGGGTACCGGTACTGAGTCAATGTGCAGGGGTACCGGTACTGAGTCAATATGCAGGGGTACCGGTACTGAGTCAATGTGCAGGGTACCGGTACTGAGTCAATATGCAGGGGTACCGGTACTGAGTCAATGTGCAGGGGTACCGGTACTGAGTCAATGTGCAGGGGTACCGGTACTGAGTCAATGTGCAGGGGTACCGGTACTGAGTCAATGTGCAGGGGTACCGGTACTGAGTCAATGTGCAGGGGTACCGGTACTGAGTCAATGTGCAGGGGTACCGGTACTGAGTCAATATGCAGGGGTACCGGTACTGAGTCAATGTGAAGGGGTACCGGTACTGAGTCAATGTGCAGGGGTACCGGTACTGAGTCAATGTGAAGGGGTACCGGTACTGAGTCAATGTGCAGGGGTACCGGTACTGAGTCAATGTGCAGGGGTACCGGTACTGAGTCAATGTGCAGGGGTACCGGTACTGAGTCAATGTGCAGGGGTACCGGTACTGAGTCAATGTGCAGGGGTACCGGTACTGAGTCAATGTGCAGGGGTGGTGGAGGTTATATGTACATGTAGGTAGGGGTAAAAGTTAGAGGTCGACCGATTTTTCAACGCCGATATAGATTATTGGAGGACCAAAAAAAGCCGATACAGATTATTGGAGGACCAAAAAAAGCCGATATAGATTATTGGAGGACCAAAAAAAGCCGATACAGATTATTGGAGGACCAAAAAAAGCCGATACAGATTATTGGAGGACCAAAAAAAGCCGATACAGATTATTGGAGGACCAAAAAAAGCCGATACAGATTATTGGAGGACCAAAAAAAGCCGATACAGATTATTGGAGGACCAAAAAAAGCCGATACAGATTATTGGAGGACCAAAAAAAGCCGATACAGATTAATCGGACGATTTTTCTATGTATATATTTGTAATAATGACAATTACAACAATACTGAATTGTCATTAAAAGTGTCAAACACTTTTATTTTAACTTAATATAATAACAATTCTATTTAGTCGTAAATAAATAATGAAACATGTTCAATTTGGTTTAGTTATTATAGGACTATTTCTCTATACCTATACCTATTTCTCTATATTTGTATTTGTGCGTTAGAGGTCGACCGATTATGATTTTTCAACGCTGATACCGATACCGATTATTGGAGGACCAAAAAAAGCAGATACAGATTAATCTGCCAATTTTTTATTTATTTATTTGTAATAATGACAATTACAACAATACTGAATGAACACTTATTTTAACTTAATATAATACATCAATAAAAATCCATTTAGCCTCAAATAAATAATGAAACATGTTCAATTTGGTTTAAATAATGCAAAAACAAAGGGTTGGATAAGAAAGTAAAAGTGCAATATGTGCCATGTAAAAAAGCTAACGTTTAAGTTCCTTGCTCAGAACATGAGAACATATGAAAGCTGGTGGTTCCTTTTAACATGAGTCTTCAATATTCCCAGGTAAGAAGTTTTAGGTTGTAGTTAATATAGTATTTATAGGACTATTTCTCTCTATACCATTTGTATTTTATATATCTTTGACTATTGGATGTTCTTATAGGCACTTTAGTATTGCCAGTGTAACAGTAAAGCTTCAGTCCCTCTCCTCGCTCCTCCCTGGGCTCGAACCAGGAGCACATCGACAACAGCCACCCTCGAAGCATCGTTACCCATCGCTCCACAAAAGCCACGGCCCTTGCAGGGCAAGGGGAACAACTACTCCAAGTCTCAAAGCGAGTGACGTTTGAAATGCTATTAGCGTGCACCCCGCTAACTAGCTAGCCATTTCACATCGGTTACACCAGCCTAATCTCGGGAGTTGATAGGCTTGAAGTCATAAACAGCTCAATGCTTGAAGCATTGCGAAGAGCTGCTGGCAAAACGCACGAAAGTGCTGTTTGAATGAATGCTTACGAGCCTGCTGCTGCCTACCACCGCTCAGTCAGACTGCTCTATCAAATATCAAATCATAGACTTAATTAAAACATAATAACACACAGAAATACAAGACTTTGGTCATTAATATGGTCGAATCCGTAAACTATCATTTCGAAAACAAAACATTTATTATTTCAGTGAAATACGGAACCGTTCCATATTTTATCTAACGGGTGGCATCCATAAGTCTAAATATTCCTGTTACATTGTACAACCTTCAATGTTATGTCATAATTACGTAAAATTCTGGCAAATTAGTTCGCAATGAGCCAGGCAGCCCAAACTGTTGCATATACCCTGACTCTGCATGCAATGAACGCAAGAGAAGTGACACAATTTCACCTGGTTAATATTGCCTGCTAACCTGGATTTCTTTTAGCTAAATATGCAGGTTTAAAAAGATATACTTCTGTGTATTGATTTTAAGAAAGGCATTGGTGTTTATGGTTAGGTACAGTCGTGCAACGATTGTGCTTTTTTCGCAAATGCGCTTTTGTTTAATCATCCCCTGCGTTGCAATGATTATATGCAGCGCAGGACACGCTAGATAAACTAGTAATATCATCAACCATGTGTAGTTAACTAGTGATTATGATTGATTGATTTTTATAAGATAAGTTTAATGCTAGCTAGCAACTTACCTTGGCTTCTACTGCATTCGCGTAACAGGCAGTCTCCTTGTGGAGTGCTACGAGAGGCAGGTGGTTAGAGCGTTGGACTAGTTAACTGTAAGGTTGCAATCTTAAATGTTTTCACTCCCTGAACTTGCTTCCCGCCTCTCAGCATACATTGTTACAGGGTAGCACCATAGAATGAAGCTGGCTTGATGAAAACTATGTCCATTGTTACAGGGTAGCACCATAGAATGAAGCTGGCTTGATGAAAACTATGTCCATTGTTACAGGGTAGCACCATAGAAAGAAGCTGGCTTGATGAAAACTATGTCCATTGTTACAGGGTAGCACCATAGAATGAAGCTGGCTTGATGAAAACTATGTCCATTGTTACAGGGTAGCACCATAGAAAGAAGCTGGCTTGATGAAAACTATGTCCATTGTTACAGGGTAGCACCATAGAATGAAGCTGGCTTGATGAAAACTATGTCCATTGTTACAGGGTAGCACCATAGAATGAAGCTGGCTTGATGAAAACTATGTCCATTGTTACAGGGTAGCACCATAGAATGAAGCTGGCTTGATGAAAACTATGTCCATTGTTACAGGGTAGCACCATAGAATGAAGCTGGCTTGATGAAAACTATGTCCATTGTTACTGGGTAGCACCATAGAAAGAAGCTGGCTTGATGAAAACTATGTCCATTTTGTCTGTGCTCTTTAGGTCGCAATATCATTTTTTTTTTTTTAGATTAACAGCTCGTTTTTGAATGGTAACTGTGTTAAGGGTGGAGTTTGGGATGCGCTCAGGAGTACTGGAAAGGTGTGACTTTCACATCAACAGTAGCAGGGCTTTAAAGAGTCTATTGTCCTGCTAATCGGGCTACGTGTTTGAAAACCTGTTTTCAAAATGCCACCAGCTGTCCATCACTACTGTAAATAAAAACACAGCATCTTGTTTACATTCTTTATTGTAACAACAATGTCACAAATAATTTGTATTTACCTTTCCAATTACTTTTAGAGTTTGGGATTTACAAATGTGTGCTTTTCATGTCATTTTTCGTTAAATCCAGTTCGAATTTAAGTAGGACTTGAGTGTTGCCTTTAATGAGGTCATAATGGTGTAATTATTTAATATTTAATAATATCTGCCCTCTGAATTCATATCCAAGGGGCATTTTTCACGGCATTATTAGTGACATTGTTTTAGTTTGAACGTGCAGTGTGAGGTATTGCAGACTGTGTCAGGGAGAAGTTGAAAATGTTAGTGAAGACATTTGCCTGCTGGTCAGCGTGTGCTCTGAGTATGCATCCTGGTAATCCGTCTGGCCCAGCAGACTTGTTAATGTTAACCCGCATAAAGGTCTTGCTCACATTGGCTAAGGAGAGCAAGATCGCACAGTCGTCCGGAACAGCTGGGGCTCTCATGCATGATTTGGTGTTGCTTGCCTCGAAGCGAGGATGGAAGGAATCTAGATCATCTGGTAGGCTCGCGTCACTGGGCAGCTCGCGGCCAGGGTTTTCCTTTGTAATCGTGATAGTTTGCAAGCCCTGCCACATCCGACTAGCATCAAAGCCGGCGTAGTAGGATTCAATCTTAGTTCTGTGTTGACGCTTTGCCTGTTTGATGGCTCGTCGGAGGCCGTAGTGGGATTTCTTATAAGTGTCCGGATTTTGATCCCGCTCCTTGAAAGCGGAAGCTATAGCCTTTAGCTTAGTTGCCTGTAATCCATTACTTTTGGTTGGGATATGTACATATGGTCAGTGTGGGGACGACGTCGTCAATGTACTTATTATTGAAGACGGTGACTGATGTGGTAAACTCTTCAATGTTAATTGGATGAATCCCGGAACATATTCCAGTCTGTACTAGTGGAACAGTCCTGTAGCTTAGCAACCGCTTCATCGGAACGCTTCCGTATTGAACGTTGGTACTTCCTGTTTGAGTTTTTGCTTGTAAGCGGGAGATTTTTGTATGTGTCAGATTTGCCAAAGGGAGGGCGGGGAGAGTTTTGTATGTGTGTGGAGTAAATGTGGTCTAGAGTTTTGTATGTGTGTGGAGTAAATGTGGTCTAGAGTTTTGTATGTGTGTAGAGTAAATGTGGTCTAGAGTTTTGTATGTGTGTGGAGTAAATGTGGTCTAGAGTTTTGTATGTGTGTGGAGTAAATGTGGTCTAGAGTTTTGTATGTGTGTGGAGTAAATGTGGTCTAGAGTTTTGTATGTGTGTGGAGTAAATGTGGTCTAGAGTTTTGTATGTGTGTAGAGTAAATGTGGTCTAGAGTTTTGTATGTGTGTAGAGTAAATGTGGTCTAGAGTTTTGTATGTGTGTAGAGTAAATGTGGTCTAGAGTTTTGTATGTGTGTAGAGTAAATGTGGTCTAGAGTTTTGTATGTGTGTGGAGTAAATGTGGTCTAGAGTTTTGTATGTGTGTAGAGTAAATGTGGTCTAGAGTTTTGTATGTGTGTGGAGTAAATGTGGTCTAGAGTTTTGTATGTGTGTAGAGTAAATGTGGTCTAGAGTTTTGTATGTGTGTAGAGTAAATGTGGTCTAGAGTTTTGTATGTGTGTAGAGTAAATGTGGTCTAGAGTTTTGTATGTGTGTGGAGTAAATGTGGTCTAGAGTTTTGTATGTGTGTAGAGTAAATGTGGTCTAGAGTTTTTCACCTCAGGTTGGACAGGTGACATGCTGGTAAAAATGGGGTAAAACGGATTTCAATTTCCCTGCATTAAAATCACTGGCCACTAAGAGCGCCACCTTTGGATGTGCATTTTCATGTTTGCTTATGGCCCTATACAGCTCCTCGAGTGAGGTCTTAGTTTCAAATTGTAATGCCACATGCACAAGTATACATTGGTGGAAAAAGTACCAAACTATCATACTGTAGTAAAAGTAAAGACCTTAATAGAAAATGACTCAAGTAAAAGTAAAATTCACCCAGCAAAATTCTACTGGAGTATAAGTATAAAAGTATTTGGTTAAAGTATAAAAGTATTTGGTTAAAGTATAAAAGTATTTGGTTAAAGTATAAAAGTATTTGGTTAAAGTATAAAAGTATTTGGTTAAAGTATAAAAGTATTTGGTTAAAGTATAAAAGTATTTGGTTAAAGTATAAAAGTAGTTGGTTAAAGTATAAAAGTATTTGGTTAAAGTATAAAAGTAGTTGGTTAAAGTATAAAAGTATTTGGTTAAAGTATAAAAGTATTTGGTTAAAGTATAAAAGTATTTGGTTAAAGTATAAAAGTATTTGGTTAAAGTATAAAAGTAGTTGGTTAAAGTATAAAAGTAGTTGGTTAAAGTATAAAAGTATTTGGTTAAAGTATAAAAGTATTTGGTTAAAGTATAAAAGTAGTTGGTTAAAGTATAAAAGTATTTGGTTAAAGTATAAAAGTATTTGGTTAAAGTATAAAAGTAGTTGGTTAAAGTATAAAAGTATTTGGTTAAAGTATAAAAGTAGTTGGTTAAAGTATAAAAGTATTTGGTTAAAGTATAAAAGTATTTGGTTAAAGTATAAAAGTAGTTGGTTTAAAATATACTTCAAAATTAAAAATTAAAAAATAAAAGTCTAAATCATTTCAAATTCCTTATATTAAGCAAACC
The DNA here is from genome assembly GCF_057628025.1 of Oncorhynchus mykiss. NCBI lineage: Eukaryota > Metazoa > Chordata > Actinopteri > Salmoniformes > Salmonidae > Oncorhynchus > Oncorhynchus mykiss. The sequence goes on along the minus strand of NC_143051.1, from coordinate 10,675,879 downwards.
AGATGGCACCATTTCCTTGTTTTTTTAAAATTTACGTAAGCCACGGTCACACTCCAACATTCAGACATAATTTACAAATGAAGCATGTGTGTTTAGTGAGTCCGCCAGATCAGATGTAGTAGGGATGACCAGGGATGTTCGGGTTGATAAGTGCATGAATTTGACTATTTTCCTGTCCTGCTAAGCATTCAAAATCTAACAAGTACTTTTGGGTGTCAAGGAAAATGTATGGAGTAAAAAGTACAATATTGTCTTAAGGAATGTAGTGAAGTAAAAGTAAAAGTAGTCAAAAATATAAATAGTAAAATAAAGTACAGGTACCCTACTTAAGTAGTACTTTAAAGTATTTTTACTTAAGTACTTTACACCACTGCCAGTATAGTGACATGCTTTTCTTGCAAGCTCTAACCCCAGCAATGCAGTAATCAATGCAATTACACACCTCCTCCCTTAACCTTACCCGAAGCTGTCGTTCGGTCTTGACGATGCATAGAAACAAACAGCTTGATGTATATGATCCATGTCCTTGTTCAGCCACGACTCGGAGAAACAGGATATTACAGTTCTTCAGGTCCCGTCACTCAGAGTTTTCGTCCAGCTGCTTCTCCAATGACTGTAGGTTTGAAGAACGGCGGGTAGGAGCGGGTTTATGAGCCAACGTAGTTTTATCACTCTGACCCTTTTGCACCATTTCTTTTCCGAGTCCCGGGGATTTGTCCAGAGTAAACAGAACATCCACAGCAGCTGACCTGATGAAGTAGAAGTTGTTGTCCAAATAGAGGTTAGTGATTGCTGTCCTGAAGCTCCTTTTTGTGTGTTTTTTTTTTGTCATAGGAAGTGACAGTGTTTGAAAACAACGGTGGTGTTGCTTTTATGTTGCTAACTAGATTTTTTTAATGAAACTGGAAACTGGAATTATGTTTTTTTTTTTCATTCAGCAAGGCAAGGATTCCTCACAGTGCCAGGATCATGCTGCTCTGAATCAATCAATCAAATGTATTTATAAAGCCCTTCTTGCATCAGACGATGTCACAAAGTGCTGTACAGAAACCCAGCCTCAAACCACAAAGAGCAAGCAATGCAGGTGTAGAACAGCGCCAGTGATAATCACTAAAGCCTGAGCTAGCCGTCTACTGGTAAGTGAAACTAGTTAGCAAGCTAGAAGCCTACATGCTTGTTGTAGTTAGAATACTGCTTGATATGGCTGGACCACTTCAGAACCCTCAGGTAGCCTAGTCTCTAGAGCATGTTATGACGTCTTTCCTGGGTTTGTTTGTTCGCCCCGACAAAAACTAAATCTAAAATGTAAACAAAATAACAGAGGTGACAGTTACCGAGTCTGGCTCTAACTGGCTCATGCAGTGGAATTACATCTGAAATGTCAGTTGAGTTGAATCAACAAATCACAGCGCATATTTTACTTCCTGCTTTGTGCCTATGGGTACACTCGTAATGGCCGCCAGTCCCAACCATTATGCCATCATTGACAGGAATGGAGGTGTCCGTTCTATTCATTCTATTTCTATGGCAGCACATGAGGTCAGGAGCAGAGGAGAGTAGAAAAAAGAGAGAGAAAAAAAAGTTTTTTGCTAATCAAATGTGGGCATGCCAAGCATGCAGTGCTACAGCTCTCAGCCACGCACAGTACTCTAATCTGAGAGTAATCCATTTCTACCAGACTCTCACAAACGCACACACATACGCACGCACTCACGCACGCACCCACCCACACACACGCGCGCGCGTCGGCGTGTGCTGACTCTCCATCGCCTGTCTCTACCGTTCTTTCTTTCTCTTTCCCGGGTCGTTCCATGTCATTTCAGTAAGCCATGACACCCACCATCTCAGATTGTTATGAAATCCTTTCTGTAGTTACAAACCGGTAAGATTAGCATTCCAGAAGCATTATTTTGTTGAACTATAATTTGATTGCACCTAAATTGATTGCACCTAAATTGGCCATTTTAATTTATAGTATTACAATATTCAATAATTATAGTACCTAACATCCGATTTGGACCAAACCTTTTTCTAACAATGAGTAAGACATGAGGAATCCAAAGAAGTGGTCAAAAGCCAGGCACTGACACAACCCACAGCCAATCATAGGTATTTACTGACACAACCCGCAGCCAATCATAAGTATTTACTGACACAACCCACAGCCAATCATAGGTATTTACTGACACAACCCGCAGCCAATCATAAGTATTTACTGACACAACCCACAGCCAATCATAAGTATTTACTGATACAACCCGCAGCCAATCATAAGTATTTACTGACACAACCCGCAGCCAATCATAAGTATTTACTGACACAACCCGCAGCCAATCATAAGTATTTACTGACACAACCCACAGCCAATCATAAGTATTTACTGACACAACCCGCAGCCAATCATAAGTATTTACTGACACAACCCACAGCCAATCATAGGTATTTACTGACACAACCCACAGCCAATCATAGGTATTTACTGACACAACCCGCAGCCAATCATAAGTATTTACTGACACAACCCGCAGTCAATCATAAGTATTTACTGACACAACCCGCAGCCAATCATAAGTATTTGGTATCAGTCCTCTATGTTTGACTAGTAGTATGGAGCTGCGGCTTGGCGTATTGCTTCTTCATCCTATGTGAAGCATTCTCAGTGAATTTGGTAATTGTTGTATTCCCCTGTTCAGAGAAATTAGTCATTGGGTTTATGACCCATCCTATATCATGATATTACCAGGTTCTAGATGGTGCTGCTCCTGCTATTAGGGGATTATTTTTTAAAGTATCCACCCCATTGTTAAAGGGAGATTTCACCCAAATTACATATTGATTTCCTTACCCTGCAAGCAGTTTATGGACGAGGTATGCCAGCAACCCATGCTTCGGTTTTGTTTTCCTGGCTGCAGTTTCAAATGTTAACTTTTTAGCATTTGTGGCACACATCCAATGGGAAAGAGGAATACCTAGTCATTTGTACAGCTGACTGCCTTCAACTGAAGTGAGTCTTCTGCATTTAACTCAACCCCTCTGAATCAAATTCTTATTTAGAATGACAGCCTGGGAACAGTGGGTTAACTGCCTTGCTCAGGGGTTTTACCCTGTCAGCTCAGGGATTCAATACAGCAACATTTTGGTTACTAGTCCAACACTCTAACCACTAGGCTACCTGCCCCCTGCCCCAATGCAAGTAAATGGTACCTATATTAGCATTTTTTCGCTTCATAGCTAAATCGTCTAAAGGTAACTTAATTGTGTTACACAATACATTTTTTTAGATACTTTAGGATGATTTGGACATGAAGTGTGAAAATGCTAATATAGGTATCATTGACTTAGATTTGTGACACAAATGCTAAAAAGTTTTCATTAGTGGCCAGGTAAACAAAACCAAAGCTGTCACACCAGAGGTGTATCCTACGAAGCAAGCTAAATCTATTCAGCGTTTTCTAAAGTTTGCCAGCTTCAGTTACCCTCACATTCCAGGTCAGGCTTTATCCGTACTACAACGGTGGATATTATCACTAGCAGGCTTGTAACTGCATGTCGCACATGGCTAGTCGAATGCCGAACTCAAAAGATATTTATAAGTAACCCAAGATTGTTAATGTGTGTTGTTTACAGTGGTAGCAAATGAAGTATAGTGGGCAGGAGGTGGGCAATGCCAAGCACAGGATAGCGAGATCCTATTGGCTCGTTGTAGCATATATTTGTATATTTTCATTAGGGAACGCCTCCTCTGTGAAGTCTGCGTGTGTGCAGACTCAATCCGACCTTGCACCCTTAAACCACGTAATCTTATACAACTTTGGAAAAGAGTCAAGTCTATTAAAATTTGTTCACTGTGTTTGTAACAGATTTTAGTTTTGGGAACAGAAAAATGTATTTGTGATCAGATGATAATTATTTTTTGCAGAATGTCAGACCAGTCTCACCGAGTTGTAGCCTCTCTCCCACCACCCGCGACTGCACTTCCTCTCACCGGTGAGAAAACATTCTAACGGGATTCCTGGGTTTTCTAGCCCCTGTGACACGTCTGGGTTTCCCCTTCTGTCTGTGCCGAACTCTTCATTGAGATAATGCTGAAACATCAACCCACGGGCGAGTCAGTGCCACATTTTCATTTGTGCCGAAAATCTAAATGAAAGAATGTTATCTTGCAAATGAATCAGGTTATGGTGTGAAAAAGGCTTTAAGAAGTGGCGTCGTAAATGCCGACTGTGGTTTGCTTATCAATGCACAACCACAAGCACCTTTCTTCCCACTCCTATTGATAAAATGTCATTACTGTGTGTGAATTTTTAAATGCATTCCTTCATTACTACATGTGTAATGTGATATATTTTAACATTTGTTTTTTAAATTAAATATTTATTCAGTAATTTTCCCCAAATGAAGGGGATGATGACTTAATCTTTGCGAGAGGGAGGTAACCTAATTTCATTTTATCCTCGACTCGCATACCAGTCGTTTCATTCAGGGTAAGTGGAGTTAGCCGTGAGTTAGCCTGCCCCAGAGCAGGTTCATTCTGAAGGATTCGTTGCCATAGAGATTTACCTGGCTAAACCGTGAGCCACTTTCATAGGACCGGTTGTCCAGAGTTAAACTCAAAAGTTTGGTCCTCATGCTTGTGCTTTATCTCTCTCAATTCTATTTCAATTTAAGGGGCTTTATTGGCATGGGAAACATATGTTTACATTGCAAAAGTAAGTGAAATAGATCAACAAAAAGTGAACATTACACTCCCAAAAGTTCCAAAAGAAATAAAGACATTTCAAATGTCATATTATGTCTATATACAGTGTTGTAACGATGTGCAAGTAGTTAAAATACAAAAGGGAAAATAAATACACGTAAATATGGGTTGTATTTACAATGGTGTTTGTTCTTCACTGGTTGCCCTTTTCTTCTGGCAACAGGTCACAAATCTTGCTGCTGTGATGGCACACTGTGGTATTTCACCCAGTAGATATGGGAGTTTATCAAAATTGGATTGTTTTCAAGTTCTTTGTGGGTCTGTGTAGTCTGAGTGAAATACAGTGGCAGGAATCCAAGATGGCGTAGCAGTCAGACGTCTTTGTCTTGTCGTGTCCTATGTAATAATCTTTTTATATCTTTTTCTTCGCATCTATTTTTTATATTTTTCTAAACCTCAACTTCAAAATACTCTCCTGCAAACCGCCTCACCCAATGTGGTGTGGATCTGTTTTTCTACTTTTAAAAATCAGGTTGAGGTCAGGACTCTGACCAGATGGCATATTTTATTCTGTTGAAGCCATTCTGTTGTTGATTTACTTCTGTGTTTTGTGTCGTTGTCATGTTGCGTCACCCAACTTCTGTTGAGCTTCAATTGGCGGACAGATAGCCTAACATTCTCCAGCAAAATGTCTTGATAAACTTGGGAATTAATTTATCTGTCGATGATAGCAAGCTGTCCAGGCCCCGAGGCAGCAAAGCAGCCCCAAACCATGATGCTCTCTCCACCATACTTTACAGTTGGGATGAGGGTTTGATGTCGGTGTGCTGTGCCTCTTTTTTCTCCACACATAGTGTTGTGTGTTTCCTTCCAAACAATTCAACTGTAGTTTAATCTGTCCACAGAATATATTTCCAGTACCGCTGTGGAACATCCAGGTGCACTTTTACAAACTTCAGACGTGCAGCAATGTGTTTTTTGAACAGCAGTGGCTTCTTCCGTGGTGTCCTCCCATGAACACCATTCTTGTTTAGTGTTTTACATATCGTAGACTCGTCAACAAAGATGTTAGCATGTTCCAGAGATTTCTGTAAGTCTTTAGCTGACACTCTAGGATTCTTCTTAGCCTCATTGAGCATTCTGCGCTGTGCTCTCGTAGTCATCTTTGCAGGACGGCCACTCCTAGGGAGAGTAGCAACAGTGCTGAACTTTGTCCATTTATAGACAATTTGTCTTACCGTGGACGGATGAACATCAAGGCTTTTAGAGATACTTTTGTAAACCTTTCCAGCTTTATGCAAGTCAACAATTCTTAATCTTAGATATATTTTGTTCGAGGCATGGTTGACATCAGGCAATGCTTCTTGTGAATAGCAAACTCAAATTTTGTGAGTGTTTTTATAGAGCAAGGCAGCTCTAACCAACATCTCCAATCTTGTCTCATTGATTGGACTCCAGGTTAGCAGACTCGTGCCTCCAATTAGCTGTTGGAGAAGTCATTAGTCTAGGGGTTCACATACGTTTTCCAACCTACACTGTGAATGTTTAAATTATGTTTTCAATATAGACAAGAAGAATACAATATGTTGTGTGTTATTAGTTAAAGCACACTGTTTGTCTACTGTTGTGACTTAGATGAGATCCGGTCAAATTTGATGACCAATATATGGAGAAATCCTGGTAATTCCAAAGGGTTCAAATACTTCCCCCCCCCCCCCCCCCCTGTACGTCTGTGTCTCTAATATGGTCATACATCAGGAGGTTAGGAAGTGCAGCTCATTTTCCACCTCATTTTGTGGGCAGTGAGCACATAGTCTGTCTTCTCTTGAGAGCCATGTCTGCCTACGGAGGCCTTTCTCAATAGCAAGGCTATGCTCACTGAGTCTGTACATAGTCAAAGCTTTCCTTAAGTTTGGGTCAGTCACAGTGGTCAGGTCTTCTGCCACTGTGTACTCTCTGTTTAGGGCCAAGTTTCGGGAATCGCTTCCTTTTAATTGGTTGTAGAACTTAATGGCTCTTTTCTGGCTTTTGATAATTATTTTTGCAGAATTCTGCATGCAGAGTCTCAATTTGGTGTTTGTCCCATTTTGTGAATTCTTGGTTGGTGAGCGGACCCCAGACATCACAACCATAAAGGGCAATGGGTTCTATGACCGATTCAAGTATTTTTTGCCAGATCCTAATTGGTATGTTGAATTTTATGTTCCTTTTGATGGCATAGAATGCCCTTCTTGCCTTGTCTCTCAGATCGTTCACAGCTTTGTGGAAGTTACCTGTGGCGCTGATGTTTAGGCGGATGTATGTATAGTGTTTTGTGTGCTCCAGGACAACGGTGTCTAGGTGGAATTTGTATTTGTTGTCTTGGCAACTGGACCTTTTTTAGAACACCATTATTTTTGTCTTCCTGAGATTTACTGTCAGGGCCCAGATCTGTCAGGGCCCAGGTCTGTCAGGGCCCAGGTCTGTCAGGGCCCAGGTCTGTCAGGGCCCAGGTCTGTCAGGGCCCAAGTCTGTCAGGGCCCAGGTCTGTCAGGGCCCAAGTCTGTCAGGGCCCAGGTCTGTCAGCGCCCAGCCCAGGTCTGTCAGGGCCCAGGTCTGTCAGGGCCCAGGTCTGTCAGGGCCCCAGGTCTGTCAGGGCCCCAGGTCTGTCAGGGCCCAGGTCTGGCAGAATCTCTAGAAGATCTAGGTGCTGCTGTAGGCCCTCCTTGGTTGGGGACAGAAGCACCAGATCATCAGCAAACAGTAGACTCTCTCTTGCTCTCTCTCTCAATTCAATTCAATTTAACGGCTTTATTGGCCTGGGAAACATATGTTAACATTGCCAAAGCAAGTGAGGTAGATAATAAATAAACAATATAAATGAACAGTTAACATTACACTACAAAAAAAAAAAAATGTCAAATGTCATACTGTCATATCATTACAGTGTTGTTATGATGTGCAAATAGTTAAAGTACAAAAGGGAAAATAAATAAATCATAAATATGGGTTGTATTTAAAATGGTGTTTGTTCTTCACTGGTTGCCCTTTTCTTGTGGCAACAGGTCACAAATCTTGCTGCTGTGATGGCACACTGTGGTATTTCACCCAGTAGATATGGGAGTTTATCAATATTGGATTTGTTTTCAAATTCTTTGTGTGTCTGTGAAGTCTGAGGGAAATATGTATCTCTAATATGGTCATACATTTGGCAGGAGGTCAGGAAGTGCAACTCAGTTTCCACCTCATTTTGTGGGCAGTGTCTCTCTCTCTCTTTCTCTCTCTTTGAGCCTGAGGCCACTACCGACAGCAGCAACAGCGAGAGAGAGAGTGTATGGTGCTCTACTTCTTTTCTAACCCAAACACTGTCTGGAAACGTGTGTGTGTCTGTGTGTGTTTGTCTGTGTGTGTTTGTCTGTGTGTGTGTGTTAGGCATGGGCATTTTCAAATATTTCACAATTAAAATAATATCATTATATTTTTTTCAAGTATGTTTTATTAAGGAAATAATATTTATGTGAAACTTTAATGGAGACTTGTTCGCTTAGAGAGCCGGTGTGCTGTCCCACAGAGTTTGTTTGGCTGCGCCCTGTTTGGACGGGCGGGGGAGGGGCGAGGGAGGAGCAGGGGCTGGTGTGTGTGGCACTGAGGCAAAGTAGCCAAACCGCCACGGGCTTGTTAGACAATCTTGTTACTGCCATAGGTTATCGATCATACCATCTGGTAGTGTCTGTCTGTCTGGACTGCATCAAATCCATGTGAAGAACCTAGCTAGCTAAATTAGCCATCTTGTCTTGGGCAGGAGGTCACCAGGGCTTGACTTGGGCAGGAGGTCACCAGGGCTTGACTTGGGCAGGAGGTCACCAGGGCTTGACTTGGGCAGGAGGTCACCAGGGCTTGACTTGGGCAGGAGGTCACCAGGGCTTGACTTGGGCAGGAGGTCACCAGGGCTTGACTTGGGCAGGAGGTCACCAGGGCTTGACTTGGGCAGGAGGTCACCAGGGCTGAGTTCCGGAACCTCAAATGTTCTACTGCTTGAGCTCCTGTTCCTCTTATAGAATATTAGCTCAAAAGTATTGTGGAGCTCCTGCACCTAAATATAACAATACCAGATCCCAAAATGAGTACCGGCACCAATTTCAGTCCAAGTCAACAACTCCATTCATATTAAACAGCCTACCTGTGGGTTGGTCATTGTAGCCTACTCCTTCTCATTTATCCAACTCCATTCATATTAAACAGCCTACCTGTGGGTTGGTCATTGTAGCCTACTCCTTCTCATTTATCCAACTTCATTCTGTAATTGTAATTCCATTTTGCATTGATTAGAAATCTCCCACTTAATTTTCTACACATGAAGCCTCAGACTGTAGCGCAGGTATGATTGACAGACAATAACAACGAGCTCCAGATGTGAAACGTGTCTTTTTTATGGGGTGCACTCATAAAAAAGGTCATAAAACTGTTTTATCAAAATTGAGAATGTAATGGTCTATCCTTGTGGGTTATTTAGCAATGTCACATAGATAATTCAAAGCCTATTTGTGACCCACCGGCTCCATTCAGTCTTATGTAGCAAAATATGAAATGGTGTTTTTTACATTAGTTAAAAGTAGAGACTCATAGCAAGAAAATGGTATATCATACACTACAGTTGAGGAACAATGGGAAAGTAATTCTGCTTTGAAATTTGATAAACATGTAACATCACTTCTGAGAAAATGTCCCTTGAATGTTTTGGTACTGAAGAGCTCTTCTTTTTCTACACCCATTCAGCATCGTTCACACCCTCTTAAAGTTTAGCCTTATCCATCTCTTTAAGCATTCACATGTGAGGCTATGTACTAAACAACCAAAGATTTCAAGGCTGAAGGCTGGTTTATACTATGGGTGTGTTCGTAAATTTAATCTGGAGAGTGCTTTGGGCGTTCGTAAACCCAGAGCGTTTTGCTCTCGGAGCTGGACACTGGACACTGGCCGAAAAGGTTAATCAGAGCGTTCTGACCTAACAAAAGCAGTCGAGCACCTAAGCTAACTGGCTAACGTTGGCTAGCTACTTCCAGACACAAATAAGAGAACAGCTCACTCTGACCATTTTACTCACCTTAGCAGCGCTGGTTAGGCTGTTTTTATGTTATCCAGATCTTTTGTGACTGTAACTGTGCTGCTGGCAACAATTTCATTATTTTTGCCAATGTTTACTGACACCGGCCATATTCAAAACGGGTGTTTAGCGTTTGCAAATTCGTCATTTATTCAGCGCTCTGGCACACTCAGACGAGAGTGCTCTGAAATCGGAGTAGATAGCCAGAGCGAATTTACCAGCTACTTCTATCCACAATTGTCACAGTGACAATGAAACATAAACCTGTTACTTTGCATGAATCTGCAGGTAGCGTGGTTCGATGTTAGCCATCTAATATTAGGCCATAACTAGCAATGAAGACGACTTCCTGACAAAATTAGAAATGTGTTCTATCTGAAAATGTAGCTAGCTAGACTCTCTTACCCGTCCGTATACATGGGCGCTTCTCCCTCTCTGTCACGGATGCCATGGTTGCCCGTAGTTTGAAGATGTAATCGAGACACTAGTGTTTTAAACAACAGCCTTCTGTGCGTTCTCGTTTTGACTTTGGCTGCATATTTGCAATCAAATGCCAGAATTTTCTCCATCTCCTTAGGTACCATACTATAATTCCACCGATTTCAAAAAAGAAAGTGGAGAGCATGTAGTATGTAGTTCTACTACGTGATATCTTTAAAACGCTGCGTTAGAAAGGATTACCTTCACATACTGACCAGCTCATATTATAGACAGAAGCATGCTACATGGCAGACCAATCCGAACTCATCTCTTGGCATGCCCAGCCCACTCATTATCTCAGCCAATCATGACTAACGGGAAGGTTACTGCATTTTTCCATGGATAAACCAACTAGGCTTGTAATTTAACAATTTTATTCGTATTTACAGATGGCATACAAGTTTGTTATTAAGGCACATGAAAGATCACATGTTCCATTTCTGGCAAAAAAAAAATAATTATATTTTAAAAAAGGTTTACATTCAAACGGCTCTCCTGTGAAGTAGTGACGCGCGACAATGTATGCCTAGTTTCCTGAAGTGAGTCTAATTCATTATTTCAAAAACATTCATACTCTTCCAAGTAATCGAACAGTATTCTAACGTCGTTAGAATAGCCTCGCCCACACTTAGTGTGTGTGTGTGTATGTGTGTGTGTGTGTGTGTGTGTGTGTGTGTGTGTGTGTGTGTGTGTGTGTGTGTGTGTGTGTGTGTGTTAATACTGTGTTCTGATTTTGTCTTGGCAGCAGTCACCTGATACCATCCCTGGACCCAGCACAAGCCCTACTGTTCACAAGGTAAACACACAACACACACTCACGTCCAGAGGTGATGTCAGGTCGTCAAATAAATCATGTTTTTTTTTCATCAAACAGAGGTAGCTTGACATCATACTCATATACAGTGCATTTGGAAAGTATTCAGGCCCCTTGACTTTTTCCACATTTTGTTACATTACAGCCTTGTACTAAAATGGATTACCTGTTTTTTCCCCCTCATCAATCTACACATAATACCCCATAATGACAAAACTAAAAACTTTTTTTTTTTTTTTTTTTTTTTGCAAATGTATAAAAAAATAAACAACGGAAATATCACATTTACATAAGTATTCAGATCCTCTACTCTGGATCTCTGTCCGAGTGACCATTGGGTTCTTAGTCACCTCCCTGACCAAGGCCCTGCTCAGTTTGGCCGGGTGGCCAACTCTAGGAAGAGTCTTGGTGGTTCCAAACTTCTTCCATTTAAGATTGATGGAGGCTACTGTGTTCTTGGGGACCGTCAATGCTGCAAAAAAATTTTTTGGTACCTTTACCCAGATCTGTGCCTCGACACAATCCTGTCTTGGAGCTCTACGGACAATTCCTTCAACCTCATGGCTTGGTTTTTGCTCTGACATGCACTGTCAACTGTGGGACCTTATTTAGACAGGTGTGTGCCTTTCCAAATCATGTCCAATCAATTGAATTCACCACAGGTGGACTCCAATCAAGATGTAGAAACGTCTCAAGGCTGATCAATGGAAACAGGATGTACCTGAGCTCAATTTCGAGTCTATTAGAAAAAGGTATGAATAATTATGTAAATAAGGTATTTCTGTTTTTTATTTTTCACTTTGTCATTATGGGGTATTGTGTGTAAAATGATGAGGATTTTTTTAAAAAATCAATTTTAGAATAAGTCTGTAACGTAACAAAATGTGGAAAAGGGGAAGGGGTCTGAATACTTTCCTAATGCTCTGTACATATTGGTCAAACACGTACATGATGTAAAAATGTTACATTTTGGTGCTCTTGTTTCAGTTAAAGTATTTGGAAGTAGGCTATTCGACATTTTAAACTGTAGCCCTGAATGTTGATTGGCTGACAGCCGTGGTATATCAGGCCGTATACCACGGGTATGACAAAATTGCTCTAACTACTTTGGTAACCAGTTTAAAATAGCAGTAAGGCACCTCTGGGGTTTGCGATATACGGCCAACATACCACGGCTAAGGGTTTGCGTTGCGTTGTGCCTAAGAGCAGCTCTTAGCTGTGGTATATTGGCCATATACCACACCCCTCCCTGTGGCCTTATTGCTTAAATATAGAGCTAGTACTTGACCAAAGTTACCATGGCGCCATCATAGTTTCATCTCAATGTTCTGTTGTGTTTCAATATCAATAGTTACACTGACATCACAGTTATCTTAGTGTCAACTACACACACACACACACACACACACACACACACACACACACACACACACACACAAACACGTCTGCTAAAAGATATACACACTATATACAGTTGAAGTCGGAAGTGTACATACACCTCAGCCAAATACATTTAAACTCAGTTTTTCACAATTCCGGACATTTAATCTTAGTAAAAATTCCCTGTCTTGGGTCAGTTAGGATCACCACTTTATTTTAAGAATGTGAAATGTCGGAATAATAGTAGAGAGAATGATTTATTTCAGCTTTTATTTATTTCATCACATTCCCAGTGGGTCAGAAGTTTACATACACTCAATTAGTATTTGGCAGCATTGCCTTTAAATTGTTTAACTTGGGTCAAACGTTTTGGGTAGCCTTCACAAGCTTCCCACAATAAGTTGGGTGAATTTTGGCTCATTCCTCCTGACAGAGCTGGTGTAACTGAGTCAGGTTTGTAGGCTGGGGTCACTGTTCATTTGGAAGACCCATTTGTGACCAAGCTTTAACTTCTTAACTGATGTCTTGAGATTTTGCTTCAATATATCAACGCACCCCCACAACATGATGCTGCCACCCCGTGCTTCACGGTTGGGATGGTGTTCTTCGGCTTGCAAGCCTCTCCCTTTTTCCTCCAAACATAATGATGGTCGTTATGGCCAAACAGTTCTATTTCTGTTTCATCAGACCAGAGGACTTTTCTCCAAAATGTACAATCTTTGTCCCCATATACAATAGCAAACCATAGTCTGGCTTTTTTATGGCGGTTTTGGAGCAGTGGCTTCTTTCTTGCTGAGCAGCCTTTCAGGTTATGTCGATATAGGACTTGTTTTACTGTGGATATAGATACTTTTGTACCTGTTTCCTCCAGCATCTTCACAAGGTCCTTTGCTGTTGTTCTGGGATTGATTTGGACTTTTTGCACCAAAGTTCGTTCATCTCTAGGAGACAGAACGCGTCTCCTTCCTGAGCGGTATGACGGCTGCGTGGTCCCATGGTGTTTATACTTGCATACTATTGTTTGTACAGATGAACGTGGTACCTTCAGGCGTTTGGAAATTACTCCCAAGGATGAACCAGACTTTCTGAGATCTTGGCTGATTTCTTTAGATTTTCCCATGATGTCAAGCAAAGAGGCACTGAGTTTGAAGGTAGGCCTTGAAATACATCCACAGGTACGCCTCCAATTGACTCAAATGATGTCAAGTAGCCAATCAGAAGCTTCTAAAGCCATGACATAATTTTCTGGAATTTTCCAAGCTGTTCCAAGGCACACCCAACTTAGTGTATGTTAACTTCTGACCCACTGGCATTGTGATACAGTGAATTATAAGTGAAATAATTGTTGGAAAAATGACTTGTGTCATGCACAAAGTAGATGTCCTAACCGACTTGCCAAAACTATAGTTTGTTAACAAGACATTTGTGGAGTGGTTGAAAAACAAGTTTTAATGACTCCAACCTAAGTGTATGTAAACTTCTGACTTCAACTGTACATACAGTGGGGCAAAAAAGTATTTAGTCAGCCACCAATTGTGCAAGTTCTCCCACTTCAAAAGATGAGAGAGGCCTGTAATTTTCATCATAGGTACACTTCAACTATGACAGACAAAATTAGAAAAAAAATCCAGAAAATCACATTGTAGGATTTTTAATGAATTTATTTGCAAATTATGGTATATATATATATATATATATATATCCGCACACGAGCCTAAGATCACTATGCACAATGCCAAGTGTCGACTGGAGTGGTGTAAAGCTTGCCGCCATTGGACTCTGGAGCAGTGGAAACGCCTTCTCTGGAGTGATTAATTACGATTAACCTCTCTGATCTCCCCATCCCGGTTCCGGTATCAGGAATACAGACTCAAGCTCATTACCATAACGCAACGTTAACTATTCATGAAAATCGCAAATGAAATGAAATAAATATGCCATCTCTCAAGCTTAGCCTTTTGGAAACAACACTGTCATCTCAGATTTTCAAAATATGCTTCTCAACCATAGGAAAACAATAATTTGTGTAAAAGTAGCTAGCTAGCGTAGCATTTAGCGTTAGCATTAGCGTTATCATCCAGCACGCAACATTTCAACAAAAACATAAAAGCCTTCAAATAAAATAATTTACCTTTGAAGAACTTCTGATGTTTTCAATGAGGATACTCTCAGTTAGATAGCAGATGCTCAGTTTTTCCAAAAAGATTCTTTGTGTATTAGAAATAGCTCCGTTTTATACATCACATTTGGCTACCAAAAAACCCCGAAAATTCAGTCCTTAAAACGCGAACTTTTTTCCAAATTAACTCCATAATATCGACTGAAAACATGGCAAACGTTGTTTAGAATCAATCCTCAAGGTGTTTTTCACATATCTCTTCATTGATATATCGTTCTTGGAAGCATGGTTTCTTCCCTCAATCAAATGGAAAAGTACAAGCAGCTGGCAATTGCGCACCGAATTCCACGCAGGACACCAGGCGGACACTTGGAAAATGTAGTCTCTTATGGTCAATCTTCCAATGATATGCCTACAAATACGTCACAATGCTGCTAACGCCTTGGGGGAACGACAGAAAGTGTAGGCTCATTCCTTGCGCAATCACAGCCATATAAGGAGACAATGGAAAACAGAGCTTCAGAAATTCTGCTCATTTCCTGGTTGACGCATCATCTTGGTTTCGCCTGTAGAATGAGTTCTGGGGCACTTACAGACAATATCTTTGCAGATTCTGAAACTTCAGAGTGTTTTCTTTCAAAAACTGTCAAGAATATGCATAGTCGAGCATCTTTTTGTGACAAAATATCGCGCTTAAAACGGGAACGTTTTTTATCCAAAAATGAAATAGCGCCCCTAGAGATCAAAATCAAGGGGTCAAAATCAAAAGTAACAGTCAGTATCTGGTGTGGCCACCAGCTGCATTAAGTACTACAGTGCATCTCCTCCTCATGGACTGCACCAGATTTGCCCGTTCTTGCTGTGAGATGTTACCCCACTTTTCCACCAAGGCACCTGCAAGTTCCCGGACATTTCTGGGGGGAATGGCCCTAGCCCTCACCCTCCGATCCAACAGGTCCCAGACGTGCACAATGGGATTGAGATCTGGGCTCTTCGCTGGCCATGGCAGAACACTAACATTCCTGTCTTGCAGGAAATCACGCACAGAACAAGCAGAATGGCTGGTGGGATTGTCATGCTGGAGGGTCATGTCAGGATGAGCCTGCAGGAATTGTACCACATGAGGGAGGAGGAAGTCTTCCCTGTAACGCACATCGTTGAGATTGCCTGCAATGACAACAAGCTCAGTCCGATGATGCTGTGAAACAACGCCCCAGACCATGACGGACCATCCACCTCCAAATCAATCCCGCTCCAGAGTACAGGCCTCGGTGTAACGCTCATTCCTTCGACGATAAACTCGAATCTGACCATCACCCCTGGTGAGACAAAACCGTGACTCGTCAGTGAAGAGCACTTTTTGCCAGTCCTGTCTGGTCCAGCGACGGTGGGTTTGTGCCCATAGGCGACATTGTTGCCGGTGATGTTTGGTGAGGACCTGCCTTACAACAGGCTTACAAGCCCTCAGTCCAGCCTCTCTCAGCCTATTGCGGACAGATTGATGTAGGGATTGTGCGTTCCTGGTGTAACTCGGGCAGTTGTTGTTGCCATCCTGTACCTGTCCAGCGGGTGTAATGTTTGGATGTGCCGATCCTGTGCAGGTGTTGTTACACGTGGCCACTGAGAGGACGATCAGCTGTCCGTCCTGTCTCCCTGTAGCGCTGTCTTAAGCATCTCACACTACGGACATTGCCATTTATTGCCCTGGTCACACCTGCAGTCCTCATGCCTCCTTGCAGCATGCCTAAGGCACGTTCACGCAGATGAGCAGGGACCCTGGGCATCTTTCTTTTGGTGTTTTTCAGTCAGTAGAAGGGCCTCTTTAGTGTCCTAAGTTTTCATAACTGTGACCTTAATTGCCCACTGTCTGTAAGTTATTTGGATTTTTCAAACTATCTTTGAGATACAGGGTCTTGAAAAAGGGACTTTTCTGTTTTTTGCTGAGTTTATTTCTTATTTGACTGGTGTTTGTGTCAGTCCTGCTCCCAGAGTTTCCCTTGTGCAGGGCGTGCGGTCAGAAATGCTTTCCTGTCTAATGGGCCCTACCCTGCTAAAGACAAGATTCACCTCGCCAGGATCATAAGGTAACTCTTGTGTGTTTTTGTTCACTTTGTGTGTAAATCTGAGAGAGAGAGAGAGAGAGAGAGAGAGAGAGAGAGAGAGAGAGAGAGAGAGAGAGAGAGAGAGAGAGAGAGAGAGAGAGAGAGAGAGAGAGAGAGAGAGAGAGAGAGAGAGAGTGAGAGACAGAGTGAGAGAGAGAGTGAGAGAGAGAGAGAGAGAGAGAGAGAGAGAGAGAGAGAGAGAGAGAGAGAGAGAGAGAGAGAGAGAGAGAGAGGAGAGAGAGAGAGAGAGAGAGAGAGAGAGAGAAGAGAGAGAGAGAGAGAGAGAGAGAGAGAGAGAGAGAGAGAGAGAGAGAGTGAGAGAAGAGAGAGAGGAGAGGATGGAGGGGGGGTTTTATTCAGCTGGCTGGCGGGAATTTTGCACATGCAAAAGTGATTGCTTTTGATAAAAATGCTTCATCTGCATTTCCAATGATATCGAAGATGTATTTTATAGAAAACATATGTTTTATATTTCTAAACGATGCACCATGTTGCCTTGTTGACAACATGACAGAGCGGCGCAGATGACTTTCCATTTGAGAAAGGCACTCTTCCCTCACTGGCTTCGCCCGGTCACGTGAGCCGGTTCAACCCGGGCCAGCTTAATCCAATCCCCTCTATGAGTGTTTGTGTGTGTGTGTGTGTGTGTGTGTGTGTGTGTGTGTTGTTGTTGCCGTTGAATTATGTCTAGTTCTAAAACTGAAAATATCTGCCCGCCGTTGTAGCCTAGTGCAGGTTCTGGGTGTCACCATGGCAACGCTCTATACTCGAGTGCTTGAGTTCACTTCACAGTTGCTGGAAGCCTGGAACCATGCTGACAATTCTGAAAGGAAAATCTTAAAGCCAGCACAGTACGGTTCGGATTGGCACGGTTATGTGAAAAATATAGAACTTTATTTTAACCTGAAGTTGCCATGGTGATATACTGCATCCATTGCTGAGTGATCCATTCCAACAGAGTGCCCTGCTGAACACTAATTGCCATCTAAGGACACATCGATGTGTGTGTTCATGTGTGTGTGTATTGATGCTGTGTGTTTCCAGGCGTAGCTACGTGGGTGTAGACCTGGTTCAGTGGCTGTGTGAGCAGTGTGTGTACGTGCGCTGTCGGAGCATGGCTGTGCGTGTCTGGCAGGTCTTACTGGAGCTGGGCATCCTGCTGTCTGGTGAGTACACGCCGGTGACGTCTTGCAGGGATGGGAATGATATATTTTTGGCCTGGGGCAGACAGAAACATTTGCAGTTTTGTAACTAATCTCATGCTATTTTACACAATTTAGCCATAAGGCTGAGAGAAAATGTTGCTGTTTTTAGAGCTCAGGGATTCTTGAAAGATGAGACAATCTCAACTTTTTTTCCACAAATATTTGTTTTAATATTAACACATTTTTTAAATGTATATTTTGATAGACCAAGGTGTCAGCTATCACAGCATGGAAAGCAACATGCTGTTTTTCAGGAAACAAATTGGATTTTTTATGTTGTTGCAGAGTTTGAATTGTGGATCCTTTGCTTCAGTTTTCCCTGCCGTACAAGGATTGTCCCGACATTCAAGAATCCCTGAGCTAATTTTCTGCTATTCTACACATTTTGCAAAGCGCTGAGTGAAAATTGTGCAGGTTTTAAGCTAATTTCCTGTATTTCAAAACCTCTGGGGGTTGGGGGGGAAGGGGTTAGCTACGCCAGTGACTGTATATATGAATGGACAAAGCCATCGATCACGTGACACCATTCATTACTAAGACTCAATAGCGTATTGAAGCCAAATTAAATTGGTTAACCTTTTACTGCAGTGGGCTAAATCAGGGTCCAAGTGTAGTCTTAAACAAATCTACTTTGAATCAAAAGTATACACCTCACACATGGTTATGGGTTTAAGATAAGATTGCTATTTTTCTATTCACTATAATGGGGGATCCTATCCTATCCTGTTTTCTGCTAGCATTGCCTGCAGTACCTCGGTTGGCCTTGAACTGCTGTGGCTTCAATCATAGGGGGCAGTCGTTCTCCCCTGACACGCACGCACGCACACACACACACACACACACACACACACACACACACACACACACGCACACACACACACCCACACATTCTTATACAGTACGTAATGTTCACCTTCCCAGATTCAGCTGCCTGACTGTTTTACCTTGCCATGTCATCAGAGTCTATATGTGTGTTTCAGTGGACCAGTATATCTATATCTGTGTGTGTGTGTTTCAGTGGACCAGTGTGTGTGTGTGTGTGTGTGTGTGTTTCAGTGGACCAGTCTATCTATATGTGTGTGTGTTTCAGTGGACCAGTCTATCTATGTGTGTGTGTGTTTCAGTGAACCAGTCTATCTATGTGTGTGTGTTTCAGTGGACCAGTCTATCTATATATGTGTGTGTGTGTTTCAGTGAACCAGTCTATCTATATGTGTGTGTGGGTTTCAGTGGACCAGTCTATCTATATATGTGTGTGTGTGTTTCAGTGGACCAGCGCGTGGTGTTTGGGGACTCTAACTCCTACTACCAGTTCAGCTTTGAGGAGTGTGAGTCTGCAGCCTGCGAGTTCTGTGGCCTGGAGAAGGAGGCGTGGCCAGAGGCTGTTAGGCTCCTCCTACAGCTTGTCCCATACGTCCAGTTCAGAACTGGGTAATTGTGTGTGTGTGTTTGTGTGTGAACGTGTGTGTGAACGTGACCCAGTGTTGCCTGGGTCTTACATGACCATCACACATGAACACACACACGAACATCCGTGTTCCAACTGAATCCGTGATTCCAACTGACAAGATTCATCTCTAATCTCTCCACATACTGTTAATCCCTTAGTCTGGCATTGACACACACTCACAAACACACAAACACACACACAAACACAAACACACTGTCTAATAGACTCTCATAGCAGGAGCTGGGAGCGTGTTGAGGGAGCACACCGGTGTTCTGAGTGTCACGCAGAATTCCTGTTCCCTCCGATAGAATTCTAACTGGTCTGTGTGGCATTCCAACTGAGCCTGCTACTGAACTCAATCTGTCACTTAGAGAGAGGAGAGAGGACAGAATGGGGGAGAGGAGAGAGAGAGGGGGAGGAGAAAGAGTAAGAAAAGAGGGGGAGAAGAGAGAGAACGGGAGAAAGAGGGGACAGAGAAAGAGAGAGAGTTGATCACTTCTGACGAGAGAGAAGAGGAAGGGACAAAGACAGAGGAGGAGAGATAGATCCCTAGGCCCCCCTTCTCCTCCTCCCCTCCCCCTTCCTCTCCTCTCCTCCCCCGTCCTCCCCTTCCTCTCCTTCCTCTCCTCCCCCATCCTCCCCTTCCTCTCCTCCCCCTTCCTCTCCTCTCCTCCACCTTCCTCTCCTCCTCCCCTGTAATCCCCCTCCTCTTCCTCTCCTCCCCCTTCCTCTCCTCCACCTTCCTCTCCTCCTCCCCTGTCCTCCCCCTTCCTCTCCTCTCCTCCACCTTCCTCTCCTCTCCTCCACCTTCCTCACCTTCCTCTCCTCCCCCTTCCTCCTCTCCCCTCCCCCTTCCTCTCCTCCCCATCCTCTCCTCCCATTCCTCCCCTCCCCCTCCTCTCCTCCTCCCCCGTCCTCCCCTTCCTCTCCCCTTCCTCCCTTTTTCTTCCTCTCCTCCCCCTTCCTCTCTTCCCCTCCTCCTTCCTCTCCTCCCCCATCCTCTCCTCCCCTTCCTCCCCTCCCCCTTCCTCCCCCCTTTCTCTCCTCCACTAGCCTTGTCCTCTTCTGTGTAGTCAGGAAGTAGAAATTGTGGGAGGGAGGGATGTAGGGAGGAAAAGAGAGAGAGAGAGAGTGTGATGCTATCACTACCTGTCCTGCTACTGCATCCATCATGGTTTATCAGATCACTCTCACACACACAGATACACACATACACACTTCCTCCTCTGCAACCATTGCACTGAAGCCACAGATCAAATTCAAATGATATACAAATTAGCCTGGGAAGGTGTGTGTGTGTGTGTGTGTGTGTGTGTGTGTGTGTGTGTGTGTGTGTGTGTGTGTGTGTGTGTGTGTGTGTGTGTGTGTGTGTGTGTGTGTGTGTGTGTGTGTGTGTGTTAGAGAGAGAAAAAACACATTACATCAGAGGTCTGAGGGCACTGAGATTAGTTTACCCTAAAACACTGTGCTGTTTATACACACACACAGGCATGTCGCGCACACACACACACACACACACACACACACACACACACACACACACACACACAGAGGCAGGGAGGGAGAGAGAGAGAGAAAGAGGAGGAAAGAGAGAAGAGGGAGAACTAGGTGCTGTTTGCTGTTTTAGGAAGGCAAAAAGACAAGCAGTAGAGATATCCAGTAGAGTGACCAGTAATGACCAGTAGAGACCAGTAGAGAGCAGTAAAGACCAGTAGAGACCAGTAGAGACCAGTAGAGTAGTAGAGACTAGTAGAGACTAGTAGAG
The DNA here is from genome assembly GCF_057628025.1 of Oncorhynchus mykiss. Taxonomy (NCBI): domain Eukaryota; kingdom Metazoa; phylum Chordata; class Actinopteri; order Salmoniformes; family Salmonidae; genus Oncorhynchus; species Oncorhynchus mykiss. The sequence goes on along the minus strand of NC_143051.1, from coordinate 10,654,782 downwards.
GCCAGTAGAGGCCAGTAGAGACCAGTAGAGACCAGTAGAGAACCGTTGAGACAGTAGAGACCAGTAGAGACCAGCAGAGACATGAAGAGAAGACTGGAAAAACTAATGGTGTGTGTTTGTGTTATAGGTCTGAGGAGGACTCAGAGGGGAACAGAGATGTCTGTGGGGACAGCTTTCTCCAGATGAAAGCATTAGATAGGCTCACCTCCACGGTTAGTTGTGTGTGTTTGTGTCTGTCTGTCTGTCTGAAATGAGCTGCCATACTGATTGTGTATGCTCTGTCTCTGCAGGTGCAGAATGAGTTGGCTGTTGCTCTCGCCCGCAAGGCTCGCAAAGCCAGTAAGTGTGTTACTGTATTGTGTGTTTGTGCCACTGTAAGATTTCTTTTAGTTTCAGCAAATAAAATATTTGTTTTAGTTGTGGCTTAGTCCTGACAGCTGTCAATCTAACATGGTTGTAGTGGCAGAGCAGGGTGGCCCAGAGTCACCAGACGCCATCCCCCGGGAGACACCCACACCCAGCGACGACAACACCACGGTAGGACACTCACACACATACACACACTAACGCAGGAGAGGAGAGGCAGAGAGAGTACAACAGGGGAGAAGAGCAGGGAGAGGAAGAGGGAGTAGAACAGGGAGAGGAAGAATGAGTAGAACAGGAAGAGGAAGAGGGAGTACAACAGGGGAGAAGAGCAGGGAGAAGAGGAAGGAGTAGATCAGGGAGAGGAAGAGGGAGTAGAACAGGGGAGAAGAGCAGGGAGAGGAAGAGGGAGTAGAACAGGGAGAGGAAGAGGGAGTAGAACAGGGGAGAAGAGCAGGGAGAGGAAGAGGGAGTAGAACAGGTAGAGGAAGAGGGAGTAGAACAGGGGAGAAGAGCAGGGAGAGGAAGAGGGAGTAGAACAGGGGAGAAGAGCAGGGAGAGGAAGAGGGAGTAGAACAGGGGAGAAGAGCAGGGAGAGGAAGAGGGAGTAGAACAGGGGAGAAGAGCAGGGAGAGGAAGAGGGAGTAGAACAGGGGAGAAGAGCAGGGAGAGGAAGAGGGAGTAGAACAGGGCAGAAGAGCAGGGAGAGGAAGAGGGAGTAGAACAGGGCAGAAGAGCGGGGAGAGGAAGAGGGAGTACAACAGGGGAGAAGTGCAGGGAGAGGAAGAGGGAGTAGAACAGGGGAGAAGAGCAGGGAGAGGAAGAGGGAGTAGAACAGGGGAGAAGAGCAGGGAGAGGAAGAGGGAGTACAACAGGGTAGAAGAGCAGGGAGAGGAAGAGGGAATAGAACAGGGCAGAAGAGCAGGGAGAGGAAGAGGGAGTAGTGTTTGTCCGTCTGTACAGAATACACCTTTACTCTCCTTCAATAATTCATACTGTGTGTGTGTGTGTGTGTGTGTGTGTGTGTGTGTGTGTGTGTGTGTGTGTGTGTGTGTGTGTGTGTGTGTGTGTGTGTGTGTGTGTGTGTGTGTGTGTGTGTGTGTGTGTGTGTGTGTGTGTGTGTGTGTGTGTGTGTGTGTGTGTGTGGTGTGCACTCATGCATATGAGTGTCTGCGAGTGTGTTTACTTGGCTGTTCTCTGTGTTTTAGCAAGGAAGTAGAAGATGGGAGACAGGGGACTTAGGGTTGTGGGTTAGAGTGAGGGGTTAGAGTGAGGGGTTAGAGTGAGGGGTTAGAGTGAGGGGTTAAAGTTAGGGGTTAGAGTTAGGGGTTAGAGTGAGGGGTTAGAGTGAGGGGTTAAAGTTAGGGGTTAGAGTGAGGGGTTAGAGTTAGGGGTTAGAGTGAGGGTTGTGGGTTAGTGAGGGGTTAGAGTGAGGGGTTAGAGTTAAGGTTGTGGGTTAGTGAGGGGTTAGAGTGAGGGGTTAGAGTGAGGGGTTAGAGTGAGGGGTTAGAGTGAGGGGTTAAAGTTAGGGGTTAGAGTTAGGGGTTAGAGTGAGGGGTTAAAGTTAGGGGTTAGAGTGAGGGGTTAGAGTTAGGGGTTAGAGTGAGGGTTGTGGGTTAGTGAGGGGTTAGAGTGAGGGGTTAGAGTTAAGGTTGTGGGTTAGTGAGGGGTTAGAGTGAGGGGTTAGAGTTAGGGGTTAGAGTGAGGGGTTAGAGTTAGGGTTGTGGGTTAGAGTGAGGGGTTAGAGTGAGGGGTTAGAGTGAGGGTTGTGGGTTAGTGAGGGGTTAGAGTGAGGGGTTAGAGTTAAGGTTGTGGGTTAGTAAGGGGTTAGAATGAGGGGTTAGGGGTTAGAGTGAGGGGTTAGAGTTAGGGTTGTGGGTTAGAGTGAGGGGTTAGAGTTAGGGTTTTGGGTTAGAGTCAGGGGTTAGAGTTAGGGTTGTGGGTTAGAGTTAGGGTTGTGGGTTAGAGATAGGGTTGTGGGTTAGTTCAAGTTAGGGTTGTGGGTTAGAGTTAGGGTTGTGGGTTAGTTAAAGTTAGGGTTGTGGGTTAGAGTTAGGGTTGTGGGTTAATTAAAGTTAGGGTTGTGGGTTAGAGTTAGGGTTGTAGGTTAGAGTTAGGGTTATGGGTTAGAGTTAGGGTTGTGGGTTAGAGTTAGGGTTGTAGGTTAGAGTTGGGGTTGTAGGTTAGAGTTAGGGTTGTGGGTTAGTTAATGTTAGGGTTGTGGGTTAAGGTTGGGATTGTGGGTTAGAATTGTGTTGTGGTTAGAGTTAGGGTTGTGGATTAGAGTTAGGGTTGTGAGTTAGGGTTGTGGGTTAGAGTTAGGGTTGTGGGTTAGTTAAAGTTAGGGTTGTGGGTTAGAGTAAGGGTTGTGGGTTAGTTAAAGTTAGGGTTGTGAGTTAGTTAGTTAAAGTTAGGGTTGTGGGTCAGGGTTAGGATTGTGGGTTAGAGTTGGGTTGTGGTTAGAGCTAGGGTTGTGGGTTAGGGTTGTGGGTTAGAGTTAGGGTTGTGGGTTAGAGTAAGGGTTGTGGGTTAGTTATAGTTTGGGTTGAGGGTTAGATTTAGGGTTGTGGGTTAGAGTTGGGGTTGTGGGTTAGAGTTATTTCGAGTTTGGGTTGTGGGTTAGAGTTGGGGTTGTGGGTTAGAGTTATTTCGAGTTAGGGTTGTGGGTTAGGGTTGTGGGTTAGAGTTTGGGTTGTGGGTTAGAGTAAGGGTTGTGGGTTAGTTATAGTTTGGGTTGAGGGTTAGATTTAGGGTTGTGGGTTAGAGTTGGGGTTGTGGGTTAGAGTTATTTCGAGTTTGGGTTGTGGGTTAGAGTTAGGGTTGTGGGTTAGAGTTATTTCGAGTTAGGGTTGTGGATTAGAGTTAGGGTTGCGGATTAGAGTTGGAGTTGTGGGTTAGGATTGTGGGTTAGAGTTAGGGTTGTGGGTTATAGTTAGAGTTGTGGGTTAGAGTCAGGGTTGTGGGTTAGAGTTGGAGTTGTGGGTTAGGGTTGTGGGTTATAGTTAGGGTTGTGGGTTAGAGTTTGATTTAGGGTTGTGGGTTAGAGTTGGAGTTGTGGATTAGGGTTGTGGGTTATAGTTTGGGTTGTGGGTTAGGGTTGGAGTTGTGGGTTAGGGTTGTGGGTTGTGAGTTATAGTTAAGGTTGTGGGTTAGAGTTAGAGTCAGGGTTGTTGGTTAGAGTCAGGATTGTGGGTTTGAGTTAGGGTTGTGGGTTAGAGTAAGGGTTGTGATTTGGTTAAAGTTTGGGTTGTAGGTTAGGGTTAGGACTGTGGGTTAGAGTTGTATGTTAGAGTTAGAGTTAGCGTTTTGGGTTAGAGTTAGGGTTGTGGGTTAGGGTTGTGGTTAGGGTTAGGGTTGTGGGTTAGAGTTAGGGTTGTGGTTTAGATTTAGGGTTGTGGGTTAGTGTTATAGTTAGCGTTAGGATTGTGGGTTAGAGTTAGGGTTGTGGGTTAGAGTTAGGGTTCTGGGTTTGGGTTAGAGTTGTGAGTTAGAGTTAGGGTTGTCGGTTAGGGTTGCTGGTTATAGTTAGGGTTGTGGGTTAGAGTTATGATTGTGGGTTAGAGTAAGGGTTGTGGGTTAGTTAAAGTTTGGGTTGTAGGTTAGGGTTAGGACTGTGGGTTAGAGTTGTATGTTAGAGTTAGTGTTAGAGTTAGGGTTAGGGTTGTGGGTTAGAGTTAGGGTTGTCGGTTAGGGTTGTGGGTTAGATTTAGGGTTGTGGGTTAGAGTTAAGGTTGTGGGTTATAGTTATGGTTGTTGGTTAGAGTTAGCGTTATGGTTGTGGGTTAGAGTTAGAGCTGTGGGTTAGAGTTAGAATTTGGGTTGTGGGTTAGATTTAGAGTTGTAGCTTAGAGTTAGAGTTAGGGTTGTGGGTTAGTGTTAGGGTTGTGGGTTAGTGTTAGGGTTGTGGGTTAGAGTTAGGGTTGTGGGTTAGAGTTAGTGCTGTGGGTTAGAGTTAGAATTAGGGTTGTGGGTTAGAGTTATGGTTGTGGGTTAGAGTTAGAGCTGTGGGTTAGAGTTAGGGTTGTGGGTTAGAGTTATTGTTGTGGGTTAGAGTTAGAGCTGTGGGTTAGAGTTAGAATTTGGGTTGTGGGTTAGAGTTAGAGTTGTAGTTTAGAGTTAGAGTTAGGGTTGGGGGTTAGTGTTAGGGTTGTGGGTTAGAGTTAGGGTTGTGGGTTAGAGTTAGGGCTGTGGGTTAGAGTTAGAATTAGGGTTGTGGGTTAGAGTTAGAGTTAGGGTTGTGTGTTAGAGTTAGGGTTGTGGGTTAGAGTTGGAGTTAGAGTTAGAGTTAGGGTTGTGGTTTAGAGTTAGGGCTGTGGGTTAGAGTTAGAATTAGAGTTAGGGTTGTGGGTTAGAGTTAGGGCTGTGGGTGTGGGTTAGAGTTAGAATTAGGGTTGTGGGTTAGAGTTAGTGTTAGGGTTGTGGGTTACAGTTAGGGTTGTGGGTTACAGTTAGAGTTGTGGGTTAGTGTTAGAGTTAGGGCTGTGGGTTAGAGTTAGAGTTGTGGGTTAGTGTTAGGGTTGTGGGTTACAGTTAGGGTTGTGGGTTACAGTTAGGGTTGTGGGTTATGGTTAGTGTTAGGGTTGTGGGTTAGTGTTAGGGTTGTGGGTTAGGGTTGTGGGTTAGAGTTAGTGTTAGGGTTGTGGGTTAGTGTTCGGGTTGTGGGTTAGGGTTGTGGTTAGGGTTAGGGTTGTGGGTTAGAGTTAGGGTTGTGGTTTAGATTTAGGGTTGTGGGTTAGTGTTATAGTTAGCGTTAGGATTGTGGGTTAGAGTTAGGGTTGTGGGTTAGTGTTAGGGTTGTGGGTTAGTGTTCGGGTTGTGGGTTAGTGTTAGGGTTGTGGGTTAGAGTTAGGGTTGTGGGTTAGAGTTAGGGATGTGGGTTAGTGTTAGCGTTGTGGGTTAGGGTTGTGGGTTAGAGTGAGAGTTAGGGTTGTGGGTTAGGGTTAGGGTTGTGGGTTAGTGTTAGTGTTGTGGGTTAGAGTTGTGGGTTAGAGTTAGGGTTGTGGGTTAGGGTTGTGGGTTAGAGTTAGAGTTAGGGTTGTGGGTTAGTGTTAGGGTTGTGGGTTAGGGTTGTGGGTTAGAGTTAGAGTTAGGGTTGTGGGTTAGTGTTAGGGTTGTGGGTTAGAGTTAGGGTTGTGGGTTAGGGTTGTGGGTTAGAGTTAGGGTTGTGGGTTAGTGTTAGGGTTGTGGGTTAGAGTTAGGGTTGTGGGTTAGTGTTAGTGTTAGGGTTGTGGGTTAGGGTTGTGGGTTAGAGTTAGAGTTAGGGTTGTGGGTTAGTGTTAGGGTTGTGGGTTAGGGTTGTGGGTTAGAGTTAGAGTTAGGGTTGTGGGTTAGTGTTAGGGTTGTGGGTTAGGGTTGTGGGTTAGAATTAGGGTTGTGGGTTAGTGTTAGGGTTGTGGGTTAGAGTTAGGGTTGTGGGTTAGGGTTGTGGGTTAGAGTTAGGGTTGTGGGTTAGTGTTAGGGTTGTGGGTTAGAGTTAGGGTTGTGGGTTAGTGTTAGTGTTAGAGTTAGGGTTGTGTGCTAGAGTTTTAGTTGGGCTTTTGGTTTGGGTTGTGGGTTAGAGTTTTAGTTAGGGCTGTGGGTTAGAGTTAGAGTTGTGGGTTAGTGTTAGGGTTGTGGGTTACAGTTAGGGTTGTGGGTTACAGTTAGGGTTGTGGGTTAGGGTTAGTGTTAGGGTTGTGGGTTAGTGTTAGGGTTGTGGGTTAGGGTTGTGGGTTAGAGTTAGAGTTAGGGTTGTGGGTTAGTGTTAGGGTTAGGGTTGTGGGTTAGGGTTGTGGGTTAGAGTTAGGGTTGTGGGTTAGTGTTACGGTTGTGGGTTAGGGTTGTGGGTTAGAGTTAGAGTTAGGGTTGTGGGTTAGTGTTAGGGTTGTGGGTTAGTTTTAGGGTTGTGAGTTAGAGTTAGGGTTGTGGGTTAGAGTTAGGGTTGTGGGTTAGAGTTAGAGTTAGGGTTGTGGGTTAGTGTTAGGGTTGTGGGTTAGGGTTGTGGGTTAGAGTTAGAGTTAGGGTTGTGGGTTAGTGTTAGGGTTAGGATTGTGGGTTAGTGTTAGGGTTGTGGGTTAGGGTTGTGGGTTAGAGTTAGGGTTGTGGGTTAGTGTTAGGGTTGTGGGTTAGGGTTGTGGGTTAGAGTTAGAGTTAGGGTTGTGGGTTAGTGTTAGGGTTGTGGGTTCGAGTTAGGGTTGTGGGTTAGGGTTGTGGGTTAGAGTTAGGGTTGTGGGTTAGTGTTAGGGTTGTGGGTTAGAGTTAGGGTTGTGGGTTAGTGTTAGTGTTAGGGTTGTGGGTTAGTGTTAGGGTTGTGGGTTAGGGTTGTGGGTTAGGGTTGTGGGTTAGTGTTAGGGTTGTGGGTTAGGGTTGTGGGTTAGAGTTAGAGTTAGGGTTGTGGGTTAGTGTTAGGGTTGTGGGTTAGGGTTGTGGGTTAGAGTTAGGGTTGTGGGTTAGTGTTAGGGTTGTGGGTTAGAGTTGAGGTTGTGGGTTAGGGTTGTGGGTTAGGGTTGTGGGTTAGTGTTAGGGTTGTGGGTTAGAGTTAGGGTTGTGGGTTAGTGTTAGTGTTAGAGTTAGGGTTGTGGGTTAGAGTTAGGGTTAGGGATGTGGGTTAGAGTTAGGGTTAGGGTTGTGGGTTAGAATTAGGGTAAGGGTTGTGGGTCTGATAGTGTGTGTTGTTATCAGGGGTGTTTGTTAGAAGGTCATTTTGTGTGTGTGTGTGTGTGTTTGTGTGTGTGTGTGTGTGTGTGTGTGTGTGTGTGTGTGTGTGTGTGGTGGCACTTAGCGATAGTTTCACTCTCAGGAAGTACCCTGCTCTCAGCCAGTCAACACACACACACACACACACATACACACACACACACTCACTCACACTCACACTCAATCCAAACAGTGTAGACTCCAATGTAAATAAACATTCCACACGGCCAGCTACTGATGATACCATCATACTACCACCATCACCCCAGGGACCACCCCACCCCCTCGAACTGCCCTCCTCTCCCCAATACAACCTACCCCCTCTAGCTGCCCTCCTGTCCCCAATACAATCTACCTTCTCTAACTATCCTCTTGTCCCCAATACAATCTACCTCCTCTAACTATCCTCCTGTCCCCAATACAACCTACCCGTTTAACTACCCTCCTGTCCCCAATACAACCAACCCGTCTAACTACCCTCCTCTAACTTCCCTCTCTAACTACCCTTCTCTCCATCCCCAATACAACCTACCCTTTCTAACTACTCTTGCTCTTACTGTCCTCCTCTAACTACCCCCTCTCTCTACCCTCCTGGCCCCAATACAACCTACCCATCTAACTACCCCTGCTCTAACTGCCCTCCTCTAACTACCCTTCCTCTAACTGCCCTCCTGTCCCCAATACAACCTACCTCCTCTAACTACCCTCCTCTCCATCCCCAATACAACCTACCCTCTCTAACTACCCTTCCTCTAACTACCCCCTCTAACTACCCTCCTCTCCATCCCCAAAACTACCTACCCTCTAACTACCCCCCTCTAACCACCCTCTAACTACCACTCTCTAACTACCCCCCTCTAACTGCCCTCTAACTACCATCCTCTAACTACCCTCTAACTACCACCCTCTCACTACCCCCCTCTAACTACCCTCTAACTGCCCCCTCCAACCACCCCCCTCTAACCACCCTCTAACTACCCCCCTCTAACTACCCTCTAACTACCCCCCTCTAACCACCCCTCTCTAACCCCCCTCTGCCACCCTCTTTCCACCCCCTTCTAACCACCCCCCTCTAACCACTCCCTCTAAACACCCTCTAACTACCACCCTCTAACCACCCTCTAACTACCCCCTAGCTACCCCCCTCTAACCACCCTCTGACTACCCCCCTCTAACCACCCCCTCTAACCACCCTCTAACTACCCCCTCTAACCACCCTCTAACTACCCTCTAACTACCCCCCTCTAATCACTCTCCTCTACTCTCTAATCTACTCTCCTACCTTGTCCTATCAATTTACTTGTTCCTGCCCCCCTTCCTCTCTCTCTCTCTCTCTCTCTCTCTCTAGATAATAAACAAAAGTGAAACAAACAAACAAAAGTGAAACAAACAATACAACATTCACTGTAAACAAAAGTTCCAAAAGAATAAAGCCATTTGAAATGTCTATGTACAGTGTTGTTATGATGTGCAAATAGTTAAAGTACAAAAGGGAAAATAAATAAACATAAATATGGGTTGTATTTACAATGGTGTTTGTTTCACTGTTCTTCACTATACACACACATGCTCTCTCTCTCTCTCCTCTCTCTCTCTCTCTCTCTCTCTTTCTTCACCTCTCTTTCTTTTCTCTCTCTCCTTCTCGCTCTCTCTCTCTTTCTTCACCTCTCTCTCTCTTTTCTCTCTCGTTCTCTCTCTCTCTCTCATGTCATGTCATGTCCTGTTCCAGTAGGACATCTGGGTGTGTTAGGGTTAGAGTTAGGGTAACCCTCTCCCGCCCAGACACAGTGTTTCTAAAGCCAGCCCTCTGCTAGGGAGGAGGCACCAACCCTGTTCAGAAGAACAGACATAGAGAGATTGAGTTCAGATAGTTTGGGACAGCAAAGAGAGCACATAGACAGAAAGAGATAGGGATTTACAGACAGAGAGACAGGAAGAGACCCTGAGACTGACAGACAGTGAGAGTCGGGTAGATTTGATCGAAATAGAGAGAGTTATTTTGGGGTGTTAACCTGCTCTTATATTTAACCTCTGACCCTGATGATGTCATTGGGCTGTGGACTAAGCTACCTGTTCTCTCAGCCCCCCTCCTTACAGCTGGGGGGGTGTTCGCTCCGCGGCAACGTGGGGAGTGTGTGTGTGCGGCCGGACGGTGTGTGTGGCCGCGAGGAGCTGACCAGACTAGAGCTGGTCCAGAGACTGGCTAAGGACGGCTGCAGACTGCTGCAGAACCAGAACTATAGAGTACCAGACCACCGCAACCCCACCGTGAGTACACACACACACACACACACACACACACACTAGGTTTGGTGGTATCCAGATGTTCATTCCTTCATACGGTTCCTGTACCATACCGGGGTATACGATGCCCACAAGGTGCGCTATTTATTTCCAAACGTAAAAAATACAAATATATATATTTTTTTTGTTTACTCACAATCAAATTTAGGCAGCAGGGGTCTTTATCCAGGAGTTGATTAATTGTCTCCGCTGTAACCAAGAAGCTTGATCTTGCAAGCTAGCCACTTAGCTATTAAGTTAGGAAACCAAATGTATAACTGGAGGTCTTATCTGGAGATCATTTATCTGGAGGTTATTTATCTGGAGGTTATTTATCTGGAGGTTATTTATCTGGAGGTTATTTATCTGGAGGTCATTTAGAGGTCATTTATCTGGAGGTTATTTATCTGGAGGTTATTTATCTGGAGGTTATTTATCTGGAGGTTATTTATCTGGAGGTAATTTATCTGGAGGTTATTTATCAGGAGGTTATTTATCTGGAGGTTATTTATCTGGAGGTTATTTATCTGGAGGTCATTTAGTGGTCATTTATCTGGAGGTCATTTAGTGGTCATTTATCTGGAGGTCATTTAGTGGTCATTTATCTGGAGGTCATTTATCTGGAGTTCATTTATCTGGAGGTTATTTATCTGGAGGTTATTTATCTGGGGGTTATTTATCTGGAGGTCATTTAGTGGTCATTTATCTGGAGGTCATTTAGTGGTCATTTATCTGGAGTTCATTTATCTGGAGGTTATTTATCAGGAGGTTATTTATCTGGAGGTTATTTATCAGGAGGTTATTTATCTGGAGGTTATTTATCTGGAGGTTATTTATCTGGAGGTTATTTATCTGGAGGTTATTTATCTGGAGGTTATTTATCTGGTTATTTATCTGGAGGTTATTTAGTGGTTATTTATCTGGAGGTTATTTATCTGGAGGTTATTTATCTGGAGGTTATTTATCTGGAGGTCATTTAGTGGTCATTTATCTGGAGGTTATTTATCTGGAGGTCATTTATCTGGAGTTCATTTATCTGGAGGTTATTTATCTAGAGGTCATTTATCTGGAGGTCATTTAGTGGTCATTTATCTGGAGGTTATTTATCTGGAGGTCATTTAGAGGTCATTTATCTGGAGGTTATTTATCTGGAGGTTATTTATCTGGAGGTTATTTATCTGGAGGTCATTTATCTGGAGGTCATTTATCTGGAGGTTATTTATCTGGAGGTTATTTATCTGGAGGTTATTTATCTGGAGATCATTTATCTGGAGCTTATTTATCTGGAGGTCATTTAGTGGTCATTTATCTGGAGGTCATTTAGTGGTCATTTATCTGGAGGTCATTTATCTGGAGGTTATTTATCTAGAGGTCATTTATCTGGAGGTCATTTATCTGGAGGTCATTTATCTGGAGGTCATTTATCTACAGGTCATTTATCTGGAGGTTATTTATCTGGAGGTTATTTATCTAGAGGTCATTTATCTAGAGGTCATTTATCTAGAGGTTATTTATCTGGAGGTCATTTATCTAGAGGTCATTTATCTGGAGGTTATTTATCTGGAGGTCATTTATCTAGAGGTCATTTATCTGGAAGTTATTTATCTAGAGGTCATTTATCTGGAGGTCATTTATCTGGAGGTCATTTATCTAGAGGTCATTTATCTGGAGGTTATTTATCAGGAGGTTATTTATCTGGAGGTGATTTATCTGGAGGTCATTTATCTGGAGGTTATTTATCTAGAGGTCATTTATCTGGAGGTCATTTAGTGGTCATTTATCTGGAGGTTATTTATCTGGAGGTCATTTAGAGGTCATTTATCTGGAGGTTATTTATCTGGAGGTTATTTATCTGGAGGTTATTTATCTGGAGGTCATTTATCTGGAGGTAATTTATCTGGAGGTTATTTATCTGGAGGTTATTTATCTGGAGGTTATTTATCTGGAGATCATTTATCTGGAGCTTATTTATCTGGAGGTCATTTAGTGGTCATTTATCTGGAGGTCATTTAGTGGTCATTTATCTGGAGGTCATTTATCTGGAGTTCATTTATCTGGAGGTTATTTATCTAGAGGTCATTTATCTGGAGGTCATTTAGTGGTCATTTATCTGGAGGTTATTTATCTGGAGGTCATTTAGAGGTCATTTATCTGGAGGTTATTTATCTGGAGGTTATTTATCTGGAGGTTATTTATCTGGAGGTCATTTATCTGGAGGTCATTTATCTGGAGGTTATTTATCTGGAGGTTATTTATCTGGAGGTTATTTATCTGGAGATCATTTATCTGGAGCTTATTTATCTGGAGGTCATTTAGTGGTCATTTATCTGGAGGTAATTTAGTGGTCATTTATCTGGAGGTCATTTATCTGGAGGTTATTTATCTAGAGGTCATTTATCTGGAGGTCATTTATCTGGAGGTCATTTATCTGGAGGTCATTTATCTACAGGTCATTTATCTGGAGGTTATTTATCTGGAGGTTATTTATCTAGAGGTCATTTATCTAGAGGTCATTTATCTAGAGGTTATTTATCTGGAGGTCATTTATCTAGAGGTCATTTATCTGGAGGTTATTTATCTGGAGGTCATTTATCTAGAGGTCATTTATCTGGAAGTTATTTATCTAGAGGTCATTTATCTGGAGGTCATTTATCTGGAGGTCATTTATCTAGAGGTCATTTATCTGGAGGTTATTTATCAGGAGGTTATTTATCTGGAGGTGATTTATCTGGAGGTTATTTATCTGTAGGTTATTTATCTGGAGGTCATTTATCTGGAGGTCATTTAGTGGTCATTTATCTGGAGGTTATTTATCTGGAGGTCATTTATCTGGAGGTTATTTATCTAGAGATCATTTATCTGGAGGTTATTTATCTGGAGGTTATTTATCTGGAGGTTATTTATCTGGAGGTTATTTATCTGGAGGTCATTTATCTGGAGGTTATTTATCTGGAGGTTATTTATCTGGGGGTAATTTATCTGGAGGTTATTTATCTAGAGGTCATTTATCTGGAGGTTATTTATCTGGAGGTTATTTATCTGGAGGTCATTTATCTGGAGGTTATTTATCTAGAGATCATTTATCTGGAGGTTATTTATCTGGAGGTTATTTATCTGGAGGTCATTTATCTGGAGGTTATTTAGTGGTTATTTATCTAGAGGTTATTTATCTGGAGGTTATTTATCTGGAGGTTATTTATCTGGAGGTTATTTAGTGGTTATTTATCTGGAGGTTATTTAGTGGTTATTTATCTAGAGGTTATTTATCTGGAGGTTATTTATCTGGAGATCATTTATCTGGAGGTTATTTAGTGGTTATTTATCTGGAGATCATTTATCTGGAGGTTATTTAGTGGTTATTTATCTGGAGGTTATTCATCTGGGGGTTATTTATCTGGAGGTCATTTATCTGGAGGTTATTTATCTGGAGGTTATTTATCTGGAGGTTATTTATCTGGAGGTCATTTATCTGGAGGTTATTTAGTGGTTATTTATCTAGAGGTTATTTATCTAGGGGTTATTTATCTGGAGGTTATTTATCTGGAGGTTATTTATCTGGAGGTCATTTATCTGGAGGTTATTTAGTGGTCATTTATCTGGAGGTTATTTATCTGGAGGTTATTTAGTGGTTATTTATCTGGAGGTTATTTATCTGGAGGTTATTTATCTGGAGGTTATTTATCTGGAGGTCATTTATCTGGAGGTTATTTATCTGGTTATTTATCTGGAGGTTATTTAGTGGTTATTTATCTGGAGGTTATTTATCTGGAGGTTATTTATCTGGAGGTTATTTATCTGGAACATTTTAGATCAGGAGTTACAAGCGCTCGGGTGGCTTGAGTATGTTAATGTAGTTTTTTGTGGAGAAAAGAAAATTGGGGGGGGAACGAACTTAATATACTTTCAAATGACTAAATCCAAATTGAAACTGTAGAAATGATAATGAACCGGCATTCATACAGTTTATTGACTGTCCAGCTCGATGAGTTTGACACCCAGGTCTCAGATAGTTAACTTATAGTTAGTTATAAGCAGTGGTGTAGCCCTCACACATGCCTTGATTAGAGTCTGATTATGTCTGATATGACATCACTCACACATGTCTTGATTAGAGTCTGATTATGTCTGATATGACATCACTCACACATGTCTTGATTAGAGTCTGATTATGTCTGATGTGACATCACTCACACGTCTTGATTAGAGTCTGATTATGTCTGATGTGACATCACTAACACATGTCTTGATTAGAGTCTGATTATGTCTGATGTGACATCACTAACACATGTCTTGATTAGAGTCTGATTATGTCTGATGTGACATCACTCACACATGCCTTGATTAGAGTCTGATTATGTCTGATGTGACATCACTAACACATGTCTTGATTAGAGTCTGATTATGTCTGATATGACATCACTCACACATGCCTTGATTAGAGTCTGATTATGTCTGATATGACATCACTCACACATGTCTTGATTAGAGTCTGATTATGTCTGATGTGACATCACTAACACATGTCTTGATTAGAGTCTGATTATGTCTGATGTGACATCACTCACACATGTCTTGATTAGAGTCTGATTATGTCTGATGTGACATCACTAACACATGTCTTGATTAGAGTCTGATTATGTCTGATGTGACATCACTCACACATGTCTTGATTAGAGTCTGATTATGTCTGATGTGACATCACTAACACATGTCTTGATTAGAGTCTGATATTATCTGATGTGACATCACTCACACATGTCTTGATTAGAGTCTGATTATGTCTGATGTGACATCACTAACACATGTCTTGATTAGAGTCTGATTATGTCTGATATGACATCACTCACACATGTCTTGATTAGAGTCTGATTATGTCTGATGTGACATCACTCACACGTCTTGATTAGAGTCTGATTATGTCTGATGTGACATCACTAACACATGTCTTGATTAGAGTCTGATTATGTCTGATGTGACATCACTCACACATGTCTTGATTAGAGTCTGATTATGTCTGATGTGACATCACTAACACATGTCTTGATTAGAGTCTGATTATGTCTGATGTGACATCACTAACACATGTCTTGATTAGAGTCTGATTATGTCTGATGTGACATCACTAACACATGTCTTGATTAGAGTCTGATTATGTCTGATGTGACATCACTAACACATGTCTTGATTAGAGTCTGATTATGTCTGATGTGACATCACTCACACATGCCTTGATTAGAGTCTGATTATGTCTGATGTGACATCACTAACACATGTCTTGATTAGAGTCTGATTATGTCTGATGTGACATCACTAACACATGTCTTGATTAGAGTCTGATTATGTCTGATGTGACATCACTAACACATGTCTTGATTAGAGTCTGATTATGTCTGATGTGACATCACTCACACATGTCTTGATTAGAGTCTGATTATGTCTGATGTGACATCACTCACACATG
>NC_143051.1:10622500-10630000 GCF_057628025.1 Oncorhynchus mykiss | reverse complement strand
AGGACAGGGGAGGGATAAGAGGAGAGAGGACAGGGGAGGGATAAGAGGAGAGAGGACAGGGGAGGGATAAGAGGAGAGAGGACAGGGGAGGGATAAGAGGAGAGAGGACAGGGGAGGGCTATGAGGGATAAGAGGAGAGAGGACAGGGGAGGGCTATGAGGAGAGAGGACAGGGGAGGGATAAGAGGAGAGAGGACAGGGGAGGGATAAGAGGAGAGAGGACAGGGGAGGGCTATGAGGGATAAGAGGAGAGAGGACAGGGGAGGGCTATGAGGAGAGAGGACAGGGGAGGGCTATGAGGAGAGAGGACAGGGGAGGGATAAGAGGAGAGAGGACAGGGGAGGGATAGGAGGAGAGAGTACAGGGGAGGGATAAGAGGAGAGAGGACAGGGGAGGGATAAGAGGAGAGAGGACAGGGGAGGGCTATGAGGGATAAGAGGAGAGAGGACAGGGGAGGGATAGGAGGAGAGAGGACAGGGGAGGGATAAGAGGAGAGAGGACAGGGGAGGGATAAGAGGAGCGAGGACAGGGGAGGGATAAGAGGAGAGAGGACAGGGGAGGGATAAGAGGAGAGAGGACAGGGGAGGGCTATGAGGAGAGAGGACAGGGGAGGGATAAGAGGAGAGAGGACAGGGAAGGGCTATGAGGAGAGAGGACAGGGGAGGGATAAGAGGAGAGAGGACAGGGGAGGGATAAGAGGAGCGAGGACAGGGGAGGGATAAGAGGAGAGAGGACAGGGGAGGGCTATGAGGAGAGAGGACAGGGGAGGGATAAGAGGAGAGAGGACAGGGGAGGGCTATGAGGAGAGAGGACAGGGGAGGGATAAGAGGAGAGAGGACAGGGGAGGGATAAGAGGAGAGAGGACAGGGGAGGGATAAGAGGAGAGAGGACAGGGGAGGGATAAGAGGAGAGAGGACAGGGGAGAGTTATGAGGAGAGAGGACAGGGGAGGGATAAGAGGAGAGAGGACAGGGGAGGGATAAGAGGAGAGAGGACAGGGGAGGGCTATGAGGGATAAGAGGAGAGAGGACAGGGGAGGGCTATGAGGAGAGAGGACAGGGGAGGGCTATGAGGAGAGAGGACAGGGGAGGGATAAGAGGAGAGAGGACAGGGGAGGGATAGGAGGAGAGAGTACAGGGGAGGGATAAGAGGAGAGAGGACAGGGGAGGGATAAGAGGAGAGAGGACAGGGGAGGGATAAGAGGAGAGAGGACAGGGGAGGGATAAGAGGAGAGAGGACAGGGGAGGGATAAGAGGAGAGAGGACAGGGGAGGGCTATGAGGGATAAGAGGAGAGAGGACAGGGGAGGGCTATGAGGAGAGAGGACAGGGGAGGGATAAGAGGAGAGAGGACAGGGGAGGGATAAGAGGAGAGAGGACAGGGAGGGATAAGAGGAGAGAGGACAGGGGAGGGCTATGAGGGATAAGAGGAGAGAGGACAGGGGAGGGATAAGAGGAGAGAGGACAGGGGAGAGTTATGAGGAGAGAGGACAGGGGAGGGATAAGAGGAGAGAGGACAGGGGAGGGATAAGAGGAGAGAGGACAGGGGAGGGCTAAGAGGAGAGAGGACAGGGGAGGGATAAGAGGAGAGAGGACAGGGGAGGGATAAGAGGAGAGAGGACAGGGGAGGGCTATGAGGGATAAGAGGAGAGAGGACAGGGGAGGGCTATGAGGAGAGAGGACAGGGGAGGGCTATGAGGAGAGAGGACAGGGGAGGGATAAGAGGAGAGAGGACAGGGGAGGGATAGGAGGAGAGAGTACAGGGGAGGGATAAGAGGAGAGAGGACAGGGGAGGGATAAGAGGAGAGAGGACAGGGGAGGGCTATGAGGGATAAGAGGAGAGAGGACAGGGGAGGGATAGGAGGAGAGAGGACAGGGGAGGGATAAGAGGAGAGAGGACAGGGGAGGGATAAGAGGAGCGAGGACAGGGGAGGGATAAGAGGAGAGAGGACAGGGGAGGGATAAGAGGAGAGAGGACAGGGGAGGGCTATGAGGAGAGAGGACAGGGGAGGGATAAGAGGAGAGAGGACAGGGAAGGGCTATGAGGAGAGAGGACAGGGGAGGGATAAGAGGAGAGAGGACAGGGGAGGGATAAGAGGAGCGAGGACAGGGGAGGGATAAGAGGAGAGAGGACAGGGGAGGGCTATGAGGAGAGAGGACAGGGGAGGGATAAGAGGAGAGAGGACAGGGGAGGGCTATGAGGAGAGAGGACAGGGGAGGGATAAGAGGAGAGAGGACAGGGGAGGGATAAGAGGAGAGAGGACAGGGGAGGGATAAGAGGAGAGAGGACAGGGGAGGGATAAGAGGAGAGAGGACAGGGGAGAGTTATGAGGAGAGAGGACAGGGGAGGGATAAGAGGAGAGAGGACAGGGGAGGGATAAGAGGAGAGAGGACAGGGGAGGGATAAGAGGAGAGAGGACAGGGGAGGGATAAGAGGAGAGAGGACAGGGGAGGGCTATGAGCAGAGAGGACAGGGGAGGGATAAGAGGAGAGAGGACAGGGGAGGGATAAGAGGAGAGAGGACAGGGGAGGGATAAGAGGAGAGAGGACAGGGGAGGGATAAGAGGAGAGAGGACAGGGGAGAGTTATGAGGAGAGCGGACAGGGGAGGGATAAGAGGAGAGAGGACAGGGGAGGGCTATGAGGGATAAGAGGAGAGAGGACAGGGGAGGGATAGGAGGAGAGAGGACAGGGGAGGGATAAGAGGAGAGAGGACAGGGGAGGGATAAGAGGAGCGAGGACAGGGGAGGGATAAGAGGAGAGAGGACAGGGGAGAGTTATGAGGAGAGAGGACAGGGGAGGGATAAGAGGAGAGAGGACAGGGGAGGGATAAGAGGAGAGAGGACAGGGGAGAGTTATGAGGAGAGAGGACAGGGGAGGGATAAGAGGAGAGAGGACAGGGGAGGGATAAGAGGAGAGAGGACAGGGGAGGGCTATGAGGAGAGAGGACAGGGGAGGGATAAGAGGAGAGAGGACAGGGGAGGGCTATGAGGAGAGAGGACAGGGGAGGGATAAGAGGAGAGAGGACAGGGGAGGGATAAGAGGAGAGAGGACAGGGGAGGGATAAGAGGAGAGAGGACAGGGGAGGGATAAGAGGAGAGAGGACAGGGGAGGGATAAGAGGAGAGAGGACAGGGGAGGGATAAGAGGAGAGAGGACAGGGGAGGGATAAGAGGAGAGAGGACAGGGGAGGGCTAAGAGAAGAGAGGACAGGGGAGGGATAGGAGGAGAGAGGACAGGGGAGGGATAAGAGGAGAGAGGACAGGGGAGGGATAAGAGGAGCGAGGACAGGGGTGGGATAAGAGGAGAGAGGACAGGGGAGGGATAAGAGGAGAGAGGACAGGGGAGAGTTATGAGGAGAGAGGACAGGGGAGGGATAAGAGGAGAGAGGACAGGGGAGGGCTATGAGGGATAAGAGGAGAGAGGACAGGGGAGGGATAAGAGGAGCGAGGACAGGGGAGGGATAAGAGGAGAGAGGACAGGGGAGGGATAAGAGGAGAGAGGACAGGGGAGGGCTATGAGGAGAGAGGACAGGGGAGGGATAAGAGGAGAGAGGACAGGGGAGGGCTATGAGGAGAGAGGACAGGGGAGGGATAAGAGGAGAGAGGACAGGGGAGGGATAAGAGGAGAGAGGACAGGGGAGGGATAAGAGGAGAGAGGACATGGGAGGGATAAGAGGAGAGAGGACATGGGAGGGATAAGAGGAGAGAGGACAGGGGAGGGATAAGAGGAGAGAGGACAGGGGAGGGATAAGAGGAGAGAGGACAGGGGAGGGCTAAGAGAAGAGAGGACAGGGGAGGGATAGGAGGAGAGAGGACAGGGGAGGGATAAGAGGAGAGAGGACAGGGGAGGGATAAGAGGAGCGAGGACAGGGGTGGGATAAGAGGAGAGAGGACAGGGGAGGGATAAGAGGAGAGAGGACAGGGGAGGGATAGGAGGAGAGAGGACAGGGGAGGGCTAAGAGGAGAGAGGACAGGGGAGGGCTATGAGGGATAAGAGGAGAGAGGACAGGGGAGGGCTAAGAGGAGAGAGAACAGGGGAGCGCTCGGGGGAGAGAGGACAGGGGGGGGGCTGGGGGGAGAGAGGATAGGAAGGATAACACCTGGTGAGAGGATCAGATGACATCATCATCTGCCGAGCACCTGGTAAGGGGGCCATTAACACATGAGTCATGAGAAAGCACACACACAGTCTGTGTGTATTGAGTAGTTTTGGTCCTTCTGGGACAGATGTGTGTGTGTGTGTGTGTGTGTGTGTGTGATTGGTGTGTTTGTAGGGGGGGGGGGGGGGGGGGGTAACCCTGTATCAAATATCAGCCAGTTCTTTTCATCTGACGCTTTTCATCTGTGTGTGTGTGTGTGTGTGTGTGTGTATGTGTGTGTGTGTGTGTGTGTGTGTGTGTGTGTGTGTGTGTGTCTGTGTGTGTGTGTGTGTGTGTGTGTGTGTGTGTGTGTGTGTGTGTGTGTGTGTCCCCTTGCTCCAGGCCTTGCAGCAGCAACATCTGTTTGATAAAGATCTTATACTACTACGCTATACTGCTAAACTATACCACCATACTATACTACTATACTGCTAAACTATACCACCATACTATACCACTATACTACTATACTTCCAAAATATACCACTATACTATACTACTAAACCATGCCACTATACTACACTGCTGTACTATACCACTAAACGATACCGCCATGCTATACTACTATACTGTTAAACCATACCGCTAAACTATACCACCATGCTATACTGCTATACTACTAAACTATACCACCATACTATACTGCTATACTACTGAACTATACCACCATACTATACTACTATACTGCTAAACTATACCACCATACTATACTGCTATACTACTGAACTATACCTCAATACTATACTACTATACTACTAAACTATACCACCATACTATACTGCTATACTACTGAACTATACCTCAATACTATACTACTATACTACTAAACTATACCACCATACTATACTACTGAACTATACCACCATGCTATACTACTATACCACTAAACGATACCGCCATGCTATACTACTATACTGCTAAACTATAGCGCTATACTTTGACACTATACTACACTGCCATACAACTAAACTATACCACCATACTATACTACTATACTGCTAAACTATAGCACTATACTTTACCACTATACTACACTGCTGTACCACTAAACTATACAGCTATACTATACAACTAAACTATACAGCTATACTATACAACTAAACTATACAGCTATACTATACAACTAAACTATACAGCTGTACTATACAACTAAACTATACCACTATACTATACTATACTACTAGACTATACCGCTATGCTACACCGCTATACTATACTACTATACTACTATACTATACCACTGAAGCATACCACTATACTCTACCACTATACTACACTACTATGCTACACCACTATACTACCATGCTATGCTGCTATACTATACTGCTTTAC
Organism: Oncorhynchus mykiss; assembly: GCF_057628025.1. Lineage (NCBI taxonomy): Eukaryota > Metazoa > Chordata > Actinopteri > Salmoniformes > Salmonidae > Oncorhynchus > Oncorhynchus mykiss. The sequence goes on along the minus strand of NC_143051.1, from coordinate 10,624,533 downwards.
TGTTCCATACTACTATACCACCAAGCTATACCACTATACTATACAGCTAAACTATACCACCATACTATACTACTATACTGTACCACTATACTACTATAATATACTACTATACTATACCACCATACTATACCACTATGCTGTACCACTATACTACTATACTATACTACTATACTATACTACTAGACTATACCACTATACTACTAGACCATACCACTATACTATACAGCTAAACTATACCACTACACTATACTATACTACTAGACTATACCGCTATGCTACACCGCTATACTATACTACTATACTACTATACTATACCACTGAAGTATACCACTATACTATACCACTAGACTATACCACCGTACTATACTACTATACTATACCACTGAAGTATACCACTATACTATACCACTATACTACACTACTATGCTACACCACTATACTACCATGCTATGTTGCTATACTATACTGCTTTACTGCTCCATACTACTATACCACCAAGCTATACCACTATACTATACCACTAGACTATACCACTCTACTATACCACTATACTATACTACTATACTATACCACTAGACTATACCACAATACTATACTACTATACTGCTAAATTATACCTCTATACTATACAGCTAAACTATACCACCATACTATACTACTGTACTGTACCACTATACTACTATACTATACTACCATACTATACCACTATACTATACTACTATACTGTACCGCTATACTACTATACTATGCTACTAGACTATACCACTATACTACTAGACTATACCACTATACTATACTACTAGACTATACCACTATACTACTAGACTATACCACTATACTACTAGACTATACCACTATACTATACCACTAGACTATACCACTATACTATACTACTAGACTATGCCACAATACTATACTACTATACTGCTAAATTATACCTATATACTGCTGTACTATACTATACAACTAAATGGTTCAATTATACCGCTATTCTATACTACTAAACTATAACACTATACTAGACTACTCAACTATGCCGCTATTAGCATACTATACTAGCATACTATACTATGCTAATACACGCCTAAACTATACTGCTATACTATACCACTATACTACACCACTAAACTATGATACTATACCACTATACTATACTGCTAAACTATACCGCAAAGCTATACTTCTATACTATACTACTACACTATACTAATATACTATACTATACTATACTACTACACCATACTACTATACCGCTAAACTACACTACTTTACTACTATACTACTATGCTGTACTACTAAACTACACTACTTTACTACTATACTACTATGCTGTACTACTCAACTACACTACTTTACCACTAAACCACTATGCTATACTACTATACTACTATGCTGTACTACTATACTACACTACTATGCTATACCACTATGCTATACTACTATACTACTATGTTATACTACTACACTATACTATAGTCTCTTCACAATCCCCAAGTCCAGAACAGACTATGGGAGACGCACAGTACTACATAGAGCCATGACTACATGGAACTCTATTCCACACTACTACACTCTATATAATACCAATGGACCATTCTTATCACGTCTGTCTCTCTATACCTCTCTCAGGGAGAGGTGGTAGGGAGGGTGTGTCTTAAGGAAAGGGGGCGGGATGTCCTTGTGCTACAGAGAGTGCCATCATCAGTGACATCATCACCTAATCCCGCCTCATCGCCATCAGGGGGAGGAGCAAGAGAAGAAGATGGGGAGAAGAGGTCAGTATCCTACTTCTCTTTCGCTCTGTCAATCTCAAACTTTTTCTGTGCCTCTCAACCTGTCTTGGTCACTCTCAACCTGTCTCGGTCACTCTCAACCTGTCTCTGTCACTCTCAACCTGTCTCTGTCACTCTCAACCTGTCAACCTGTCTCGGTCACTCTCAACCTGTCTCTGTCACTCCTCAACCTGTCTCTGTCACTCTCAACCTGTCAACCTGTCTCGGTCACTCTCAACCTGTCTCTGTCACTCTTAACCT
>NC_143051.1:10610000-10617500 GCF_057628025.1 Oncorhynchus mykiss | reverse complement strand
GGCCTGGGCTGGACAGGGAATCAAGGGCAGCAATCTTCAGAGCTCATATAGTGTGTTGCCGTGGGTTTAAGTCTGGCCCATGCCCTTTTGACACAAACCCTCATCCAACTTTTCTGTCTCTCTCTCTCACTGTCTAAGGTGTATGAAGGTTGTTGTGTCTGTGACCTGTGATGCGTTTCCTGTTTCAGAGATGCTGCTGGATGACTTCCTGTTGACGTACCTGGTGTTCATGACGACCAACGACCTCTGTCAGGCCTTGCTCGGACAATATCCTTTACACACTGCTCTCTCTCTCTCTGTCTATCTGTCTCTGTATGTATGTATTTATGTCTGTGTCTCTGTGTAGTGTGAATGTGTGTGTGTGTTGTCCTTAACGTGTCCCACCTACAGCAGTAAGCGTGTGGGTCAGGAGGAAGGGAAGGAGGCCCTCTATAGGAAGAGGAAGGTATTACACCTGGTCTCTCACTGGACACGCCTATATAAGGACTTCCTACGAGAGGACGAACACATCAAGACATTCATGAAGGTTGGACACTGGTTACTACATACATGGGAAATAGCATCACTGCACATTCTTACACACACACACACACACTGATCACTTGGCCTGCTGTAACCTGCTGCTCTGTGCTGTGTTACCATGGTAACCAGAGTGTGAGTGTTGTCATGGGGATAATCTAGTGTAACCCAGGTGATAGTTGCCTAGTAACAAGCAGCAATGGGGATGTATGCTGCATGTCAGTGATAAGTGTGTGTGTCTGTGTCTGTGTGTCTGCGTGCGTGTGTGTGTGTGTGTCTGCGCGCGTGTGTGTATGTGTGTGTGTGTGTCTGCGCGCGCGTGTGTGTGTGTTTGTGTGTGTGTGTGTGCGCACGCTTGTGAATTTGCAGCTATGTTTGTCCCCCAGCACGTCATCAGATATATTTAGGTTTAAGTACCGTAAATGTATCTCTATAACTGTCTGTTAGAGGTGTATATTAATGTGTGTGTGTGTGTGTGTGTGTGTGTGTGTGTGTGTGTGTGTGTGTGTGTGTGTGTGCGTGTGCGTGTCAGACTCTCTCTAGGTGTGTGTTAGAGGATCTTTATGAGTTTCCATCTCTGGAGAAAGACATGAAGGAGTTCCAGAAGCTTCTACGACGCAGACAGTGAGTGTGTGTGTGTGTGTGTGTGTGTGTGTGTGTGTGTGTGTGTGTGTGTGTGTGTGTAGTACCAGTCAAAGGTTTGTGCACATATTTCAGGATTTTTCTTTATTTTTACTATCTTCTACGTTGTAGAATAATAGTGAAGACATCAAAACTATGAAATAACACACATGGAATCATGTAGTAACCAGAAAAGTATATTTTATATTTGAGATTCTTCAAAGTAGCCACCCTTTGCCTTGATGACAGCTTTGCACACTCTTGACATTCTCTCAACCAGCTTCATGAGGAATGCTTTTCCAACAGTCTTGAAGGAGTTCCCACATATGCTGAGCACTTTTCCTTCACTTTGTGGTCCAACTCATCCAAAACCAGGTTGGGTGATTGTGGAGGCCAGGTCATCTGATGCAGCACTCCATTACTCTCCTTCTAGGGCAAATAGTCCTTACACAGCCTGGAGGTGTGTTGGGTCATTGTCATTGTCAATTTCTGAGGCTGGTAACTCTAATGAACTTATCCTCTGCAGCAGAGATAACTCTGGGTCTTCCTTTCCTGTGGCGGTCCTCATGAGAGCCAGTTTCATCATAGCGCTTGATGGTTTTTATGGCAAGTTGCACTTGAAGAACCTTTAAAATTTCTTGAAATGTTCCGGATTGACTGACCTTCATGTCTTAAAGTAATGGTGGACTGTCATTTGTCTTTGCTTATTTGAGCTGTTCCCTGCCATAATATGGACTTGGTCTTTTACCAAATAGGGCTCTTCTGTATACCCCCCTACCTTGTCACAACACAACTGATTGGCTCAAACGCATTAAGAAGGAAAGAAATTCCACAAGTTAACTTTTAACAAGGCACACCTGTTAATTGAAATGCATTCCAGGTGACTACCTCAAGAAGCTGGTTGAGAGAATGCCAAGAGTGTGCAAAGCTGTGATCAAGGCAAAGGGTGGCTACTTTGAAGAATCTCAAATCTAAAATATATTTTCACTTCTTTAACACTTTTTAATGTAGGTTACTAAATGATTCCATATGTGTTATTTCATAGTTTTGATGTCTTCACTGTTATTCTTCAATGTAGAAAATAGTTGTAAAAATTTTGAAAAACCCTTGAATGAGAAGGTGTTTCCAAACTTTTGACTGGCGCTGTATGTATGTACAGTATGTGAATATGTATGTGTTGTCTGTGTACAGCACAAGGACATCATTGTTTATATGAGACATGAGCACTGCCTAGGGCTGTATGTGTGTGTGTGTGTGTGTGTGTGTGTGTGTGTGTGTGTGTGTGTGTGTGTGTGTGTGTGTGTGTGTGTGTGTGTGTGTGTGTGTGTGTGTGTGTGTGTGTGTGTGTGTGTGTGTGTGTGTGTGTGTGTGTGTGTATCTGTAGCGGGATAGAGGAAATGGAAGCTTCAATCCAAAAATGGAGTTACATGTTTATTAGTTTCTCTGTTTGTTTGTGTTTCAGCACTGTGGATGAATGTCCTCCACAGCAAAAGGTGAGAGGGAGGGAAGAGGGGCGAGGGTAGACAGAGAAGATAGGGAAGAGGGGCGAGGGTAGACAGAGAAGATAGGGAGAGAGGGAGGGAAGAGGAGCGAGGGTAGACAGAGAAGATAGGGAAGAGGGGAGAGGGTAGACAGAGAAGATGGGGGGAGGGGCGAGGGTAGACAGAGAAGATGGGGAAGAGGGGCGAGGGTAGACAGAGAAGATAGGGAGAGAGGGAGGGAAGAGAAGCGAGGGTAGACAAAGAAGATAGGGAAGAGGGGCGAGGGTAGACAGAGAAGATGGGGAGAGGGGCGAGGGTAGACAGAGAAGATAGGGAAGAGGGGCGAGGGTAGACAGAGAAGATGGGGAAGAGGGGCGAGGGTAGACAGAGAAGATGGGGAAGAGGGGCGAGGGTAGACAGAGAAGATGGGGAAGAGGGGCGAGGGTAGACGGAGAAGATGGGGAAGAGGGGCGAGGGTAGACAGAGAAGATGGGGAAGAGGGGCGAGGGTAGACAGAGAAGATAGGGAGAGAGGGAGGGGCGAGGGTAGACAGAGAAGATGGGGAGAGGGAGGGAAGAGGGGCGAGGGTAGACAGAGAAGATAGGGAAGAGGGGCGAGGGTAGACAGAGAAGATAGGGAAGAGGGGCGAGGGTAGACAGAGAAGATGGGGAAGAGGGGCGAGGGTAGACAGAGAAGATGGGGAAGAGGGGCGAGGGTAGACAGAGAAGATAGGGAGAGAGGGAGGGGCGAGGGTAGACAGAGAAGATGGGGAGAGGGAGGGAAGAGGGGCGAGGGTAGACAGAGAAGATGGGGAAGAGGGGCGAGGGTAGACAGAGAAGATGGGGAAGAGGGGCGAGGGTAGACAGAGAAGATGGGGAAGAGGGGCGAGGGTAGACAGAGAAGATAGGGAGAGAGGGAGGGGCGAGGGTAGACAGAGAAGATGGGGAGAGAGGGGCGAGGGTAGACAGAGAAGATAGGGAAGAGGGGCGAGGGTAGACAGAGAAGATGGGGAGCGAGGGATGGAAGAGGGGCAATGGTAGAAAGAGAATATGGGGAGAGGGAGGGAAGAGGGTAGACAGAGAAGATGGGGAGAGAGGGAGGGAAGAGGGGCGAGGGTAGACAGAGAAGATGGGGAGAGAGGGAGGGAAGAGGGGCGAGGGTATAAAGAGAATATGGGGAGAGGGAGGGAAGAGGGTAGACAGAGAAGATGGGGAGAGATGGAGGGAAGAGGGGCTAGGGTAGACAGAGAAGATGGGGAGAGAGGGAGGGAAGAGGGGCGAGGGTAGAAAGAGAATATGGGGAGAGGGAGGGAAGAGGGTAGACAGAGAAGATGGGGAGAGAGGGAGGGAAGAGGGGCGAGGGTAGACAGAGAAGATGGGGAGAGAGGGAGGGAAGAGGGGCGAGGGTAGAAAGAGAATATGGGGAGAGGGAGGGAAGAGGGTAGACAGAGAAGATGGGGAGAGAGGGAGTGAAGAGGGGCGAGGGTAGACAGAGATGATGGGGAGAGAGGGAGGGAAGAGGGGCGAGGGTAGAAAGAGAATATGGGGAGAGAGGGAGGGGCGAGGGTAGACAGAGAAGATGGGGAGAGGGAGGGAAGAGGAGCGAGGGTAGACAGAGAAGATGGATGAGGGAGGGAGGGAAGAGGGGCGTGGGTAGACAGAGAAGATGGGGAGAGAGGGAGGGAAGAGGGGCAAGGGTAGACAGAGAAGATGGGGAGAGAGGGAGAGAAGAGGGGCGAGGGTAGAAAGAGAAGATAGGGAGAGAGGGAGGGAAGAGGGGCGAGGGTAGAAAGAGAAGATGGATGAGAGAGGGAGGGAAGAGTGGTGAGGGTAGACAGAGAAGATGGGGAGAGAGGGAGGCAAGAGGGGCGAGGGTAGAAAGAGAAGAACGGGGGAGAGAGGGAGGGAAGATGGGCGAGGGTAGAAAGAGAAGAACGGGGGAGAGAGGGAGGGAAGAGTGGCGTGGGTAGACAGAGAAGATGGGGAGAGAGGGAGGGAAGAGGGGCGAGGGTAGACAGAGAAGATGGGGAGAAAGGGAGGGAAGAGGGGCGAGAGTAGAAAGAGAAGAACGGGGGAGAGAGGGAGGGAAGAGGGGCGTGGGTAGACAGAGAAGATGGGGAAGAGATGGAGGGAAGAGGGGCGAGGGTAGAAAGAGAAGAACGGGGGAGAGAGGGAGGGAAGAGGGGCGAGGGTAGAAAGAGAAGATGGATGAGAGAGGGAGGGAAGAGTGGCGAGGGTAGACAGAGAAGATGGGGAAGAGATGGAGGGAAAAGAGGGGCGAGTGTAGAAAGAGAAGAACGGGGGAGAGAGGGAGGGAAAAGAGGGGCGAGGGTAGAAAGAGAAGAACGGGGGAGAGAGGGAGGGAAGAGGGGCGAGGGTAGAAAGTATCTGTTACTGCTAAGTTAATAATCTAATGGTTTATATCCAACTGTCCCCTTCTCTCACTTTCGCCATCTCACTTTCTCCCTCTCTCTCTCTCCTCTGCCATCCCCTCTCTCCTCTCCCATCCCATCTCTCTCCATCTATTCTCTCCCTCTCGCTCCATCCCTTCATCCTTTTGTCTATCTCTCTCCAGAGTAAACCTATGTTCCAGCAGCTCAGTTTGAAAGAGAACAGCCTTCCGCTCCGTTCCCCTCAGGTTGACACCAAGGAGGGTGAGAACTCACACCCGTGATGCCATGATTTTATGAGTTTTTATGCGCCATGATTTTATGAGTTTTGTGGTGTGTGTGTGTGTGCGTACATGCGTGCGTGCGCGCGTGTGTGTGTGTGTAAAGATGGTGCTGATCTTAAACTTTTTGGTACGTAATGTCTCAGCCATAATTTCCTTTGAGGAGTTTACCACATCAGTCACCATCTTCATTAAAACCCCAATCAGAAGCCATGGACTACAGGCAACATCCGCACCGGGCTAAAAGCTAGAGCTGCCGCTTTCAAGAAGTGGGACACCATTCCCGATGCCTATAAGAAATCCCGCTACGACCTCTGACGAGCCATCAAACGGGACTAAGATCGAATCCTACTACACCGGCTGTGACGCTCAAAGGATGTGGCAGAGCTTGCAAACTATCATGGAAACCCAACCCCAAGCTGCCCAGTGATGGCAGCCTACCAGACAAGCTAAATGCCTTCTATGCTTGCTTCGAGGCAAGCAACACTGAACCATGCATGAGAGCACCAGCTGTTCCGAATAGCTGTGTGATCACACTCTCCGTAGCCGATGTGAGTAAGACCTTTAAACAGGTTAACATTCACAGACGGAATACCAGGACGCCTACTCAGAGCCTGTGACCAACTGGCAAGTGTCTTTAATTACATTTTTAACCTCTCCCTGACCCAGTCTGCAATATCAACTTGTTTCAAGCAGACCACCGTTGTCCCTGTGCCCAAGAACGCCAAGGCAAACTGCCTAAATGACTATCACCGCGTAGAACACATCTATAGCCATGAAGTGCTTTGAAAGGCTGGTCATGGCTCACATCAACACCATCATCCCAGACACCCTGGACCCACTCTAATTTGCATACCACCCCAACAGATCCACAGATGACACAATCGCTATTGCACTCTCAACTGGCCTCACCAAGCTGGACAAAAGGAACACCTATGTGAGAATGCTGTTCATTGACTACAGCTCAGCATTCAACACCATAGTGCCCTCCAAGCTCATCACTAAGCTCAGGACCCTGGGACTTTCACAGCTCCTCCTGCAACTGGTTCCTGGACTTCCTGCCGGGCCGCTAACCATCAATAAAGGGGCCCCTCAGGGGTATACACAATAACACGCACACAACACACACACATGTATACTGACGCCACAGACACACACACACACACACATACTTCAAACACTCATCACAAATGCTGCTGTTACTGTTTATTATCTATCCTGTTGTCTAGTCACCTTACCCCTACCTACAGTATACTGCTGTTACTGTCTATTATCTAGCCTTTACCCCTACCTACAGTATACTGCTGTTACTGTCTATTATCTATCCTTTACCCCTACCTATAGTATACTGCTGTTACTGTCTATTATCTATCCTTTACCCCTACCTACAGTATACTGCTGTTACTGTCTATTATCTATCCTTTACCCCTACCTACAGTATACTGCTGTTACTGTCTATTATCTATCCTTTACCCCTACCTACAGTATACTGCTGTTACTGTCTATTATCTATCCTTTACCCCTACCTACAGTATACTGCTGTTACTGTCTACTATCTATCCTTTACCCCTACCTACAGTATACTGCTGTTACTGTCTTATCTATCCTTTACCCCTACCTACAGTATACTGCTGTTACTGTCTATTATCTATCCTTTACCCCTACCTACAGTATACTGCTGTTACTGTCTATTATCTATCCTTTACCCCTACCTACAGTATACTGCTGTTACTGTCTATTATCTATCCTTTACCCCTACCTACAGTATACTGCTGTTACTGTCTTATCTATCCTTTACCCCTACCTACAGTATACTGCTGTTACTGTCTTATCTATCCTTTACCCCTACCTACAGTATACTGCTGTTACTGTCTACTATCTATCCTTTACCCCTACCTACAGTATACTGCTGTTACTGTCTATTATCTATCCTTTACCCCTACCTACAGTATACTGCTGTTACTGTCTTATCTATCCTTTACCCCTACCTACAGTATACTGTTACTGTCTATTATCTATCCTTTACCCCTACCTACAGTATACTGCTGTTACTGTCTATTATCTATCCTTTACCCCTACCTACAGTATACTGCTGTTACTGTCTTATCTATCCTTTACCCCTACCTACAGTATACTGCTGTTACTGTCTTATCTATCCTTTACCCCTACCTACAGTATACTGCTGTTACTGTCTTATCTATCCTTTACC
>NC_143051.1:10525000-10605000 GCF_057628025.1 Oncorhynchus mykiss | reverse complement strand
TAATATGCATGTCAATCTCTCATGGTTCAAAGTGGAGGAGAGATTGACTTCATCACTACTTGTATTGATGAGAGGTATTGACATGTTGAATGCACCGAGCTGTCTGTCTAAACTACTGGCACACAGCTCGGACACCCACACATACCCCACAAGACATGCCACCAGAGGTCTCTTCATAGTCGCCAAGTCAAGAACAGACTATGGGAGGCGCACAGTGCTACATAGAGCCATGACTACATGGATCTCTATTCCACAGTACTACATAGAGCCATGACTACATGGAGCTCTATTCCACAGTACTACATAGAGCCATGACTACATGGAACTCTATTCCACAGTACTACATAGAGCCATGACTACGTGGAACTCTATTCCACAGTACTACATAGAGCCATGACTACATGGATCTCTATTCCACAGTACTACATAGAGCCATGACTACATGGATCTCTATTCCACAGTACTACATAGAGCCATGACTACATGGATCTCTATTCCACAGTACTACATAGAGCCATGACTACATGGAACTCTATTCCACAGTACTACATAGAGCCATGACTACATGGATCTCTATTCCACAGTACTACATAGAGCCATGACTACATGGAACTATATTCCACAGTGCTACATAGAGCCATGACTACATGGAACTCTATTCCACAGTACTACATAGAGCCATGACTACATGGAACTCTATTCCACAGTACTACATAGAGCCATGACTACATGGAACTCTATTCCACAGTACTACATAGAGCCATGACTATATGGAACTCTATTCCACAGTACTACATAGAGCCATGACTACATGGAACTCTATTCCACAGTACTACATAGAGCCATGACTACATGGAACTCTATTCCACAGTACTACATAGAGCCATGACTACATGGAACTCTATTCCACAGTACTACATAGAGCCATGACTACGTGGAACTCTATTCCACAGTACTACATAGAGCCATGACTACATGGATCTCTATTCCACAGTACTACATAGAGCCATGACTACGTGGAACTCTATTCCACAGTACTACATAGAGCCATGACTACATGGAACTCTATTCCACAGTACTACATAGAGCCATGACTACGTGGAACTCTATTCCACAGTACTACATAGAGCCATGACTACATGGATCTCTATTCCACAGTACTACATAGAGCCATGACTACGTGGAACTCTATTCCACAGTACTACATAGAGCCATGACTACATGGAACTCTATTCCACAGTACTACATAGAGCCATGACTACATGGAACTCTATTCCACAGTACTACATAGAGCCATGACTACGTGGAACTCTATTCCACAGTACTACATAGAGCCATGACTACGTGGAACTCTATTCCACAGTACTACATAGAGCCATGACTACGTGGAACTCTATTCCACAGTACTACATAGAGCCATGACTACATGGAACTCTATTCCACAGTACTACATAGAGCCATGACTACGTGGAACTCTATTCCACAGTACTACATAGAGCCATGACTACATGGAACTCTATTCCACAGTACTACATAGAGCCATGACTACATGGATCTCTATTCCACAGTGCTACATAGAGCCATGACTACGTGGATCTCTATTCCACAGTACTACATAGAGCCATGACTACATGGATCTCTATTCCACAGTACTACATAGAGCCATGACTACGTGGAACTCTATTCCACAGTACTACATAGAGCCATGACTACGTGGAACTCTATTCCACAGTACTACATAGAGCCATGACTACATGGAACTCTATTCCACAGTACTACATAGAGCCATGACTACGTGGAACTCTATTCCACAGTACTACATAGAGCCATGACTACATGGAACTCTATTCCACAGTACTACATAGAGCCATGACTACATGGAACTCTATTCCACAGTACTACATAGAGCCATGACTACATGGAACTCTATTCCACAGTACTACATAGAGCCATGACTACATGGAACTCTATTCCACAGTACTACATAGAGCCATGACTACATGGAACTCTATTCCACAGTACTACATAGAGCCATGACTACATGGAACTCTATTCCACAGTACTACATAGAGCCATGACTACATGGAACTCTATTCCACAGTACTACATAGAGCCATGACTACATGGAACTCTATTCCACAGTACTACATAGAGCCATGACTACATGGAACTCTATTCCACAGTACTACATAGAGCCATGACTACATGGAACTCTATTCCACAGTACTACATAGAGCCATGACTACATGGAACTCTATTCCACAGTACTACATAGAGCCATGACTACAGGGAACTCTATTCCACAGTACTACATAGAGCCATGACTACATGGAATTCTATTCCACAGTACTACATAGAGCCATGACTACATGGAACTCTATTCCACAGTACTACATAGAGCCATGACTACATGGAACTCTAATCCACAGTACTACATAGAGCCATGACTACATGGAACTCTATTCCACAGTACTACATAGAGCCATGACTACATGGAACTCTATTCCACAGTACTACATAGAGCCATGACTACGTGGAACTCTATTCCACAGTACTACATAGAGCCATGACTACATGGAACACTATTCCACAGTACTACATAGAGCCATGACTACGTGGAACTCTATTCCACAGTACTACATAGAGCCATGACTACGTGGAACTCTATTCCACAGTACTACATAGAGCCATGACTACATGGAACTCTATTCCACAGTACTACATAGAGCCATGACTACATGGAACTCTATTCCACAGTACTACATAGAGCCATGACTACATGGAACTCTATTCCACAGTACTACATAGAGCCATGACTACATGGAACTCTATTCCACAGTACTACATAGAGCCATGACTACATGGAACTCTATTCCACAGTACTACATAGAGCCATGACTACATGGAACTCTATTCCACAGTACTACATAGAGCCATGACTACATGGAACTCTATTCCACAGTACTACATAGAGCCATGACTACATGGAACTCTATTCCACAGTACTACATAGAGCCATGACTACATGGAACTCTATTCCACAGTACTACATAGAGCCATGACTACATGGAACTCTATTCCACAGTACTACATAGAGCCATGACTACATGGAACACTATTCCACAGTACTACATAGAGCCATGACTACATGGAACTCTATTCCACAGTACTACATAGAGCCATGACTACATGGAACTCTATTCCACAGTACCACATAGAGCCATGACTACATGGAACTCTATTCCACAGTACCACATAGAGCCATGACTACATGGAACTCTATTCCACAGTACTACATAGAGCCATGACTACATGGAACTCTATTCCACAGTACCACATAGAGCCATGACTACATGGAACTCTATTCCACAGTACTACATAGAGCCATGACTACATGGAACTCTATTCCACAGTACTACATAGAGCCATGACTACATGAAACTCTATTCCACAGTACCACATAGAGCCATGACTACATGGAACTCTATTCCACAGTACTACATAGAGCCATGACTACATGGAACTCTATTCCACAGTACCACATAGAGCCATGACTACATGGAACTCTATTCCACAGTACTACATAGAGCCATGACTACATGGAACTCTATTCCACAGTACTACATAGAGCCATGACTACATGGATCTCTATTCCACAGTACTACATAGAGCCATGACTACATGGAACTCTATTTCACAGTGCTACATAGAGCCATGACTACATGGAACTCTATTCCACAGTACTACATAGAGCCATGACTACATGGAACTCTATTCCACAGTACTACATAGAGCCATGACTACATGGAACTCTATTCCACATCAAGTGCAAGCAGTAAAATCAGATCATTTTTTTAAAAGATAAAAACACACTTTATGGAACAGCGAGGACTGTGAAGAGTCATGCTATAATAAATGGTGGGGATCTATAATAAATACTAAATGTCTAGCAATGATCAACAACAAACTTGACACAGCTTGAAGAATTTGTATAAAGAATAATGGGCAAATATTGTACAATCCAGGTGTACAAAGCTCTTAGAGACTTACCCAGAAAGACTCACAGCTGTAATCACTCTGTAATCACTCTTAGAGACTTATCCAGAAAGACTCACAGCTGTAATCACTCTTAGAGACTTACCCAGAAAGACTCACAGCTGTAATCACTCTTAGAGACTTACCCAGAAAGACTCACAGCTGTAATCACTCTTAGAGACTTACCCAGAAAGACTCACAGCTGTAATCACTCTTAGAGACTTACCCAGAAAGACTCACAGCTGTAATCACTCTTAGAGACTTACCCAGAAAGACTCACAGCTGTAATCACTCTTAGAGACTTACCCAGAAAGACTCACAGCTGTAATCGCTCTTAGAGACTTACCCAGAAAGACTCACAGCTGTAATCACTCTTAGAGACTTACCCAGAAAGACTCACAGCTGTAATCACTCTTAGAGACTTACCCAGAAAGACTCACAGCTGTAATCACTCTTAGAGACTTACCCAGAAAGACTCACAGCTGTAATCACTCTTAGAGACTTACCCAGAAAGACTCACAGCTGTAATCGCTCTTAGAGACTTACCCAGAAAGACTCACAGCTGTAATCACTCTTAGAGACTTACCCAGAAAGACTCACAGCTGTAATCACTCTTAGAGACTTACCCAGAAAGACTCACAGCTGTAATCACTCTAAGAGACATACCCAGAAAGACTCACAGCTGTAATCACTCTTAGAGACTTACCCAGAAAGACTCACAGCTGTAATCACTCTTATAGACTTACCCAGAAAGACTCACAGCTGTAATCACTCTTAGACTTACCCAGAAAGACTCACAGCTGTAATCACTCTTAGAGACTTACCCAGAAAGACTCACAGCTGTAATCACTCTTAGACTTACCCAGAAAGACTCACAGCTGTAATCGCTGCCAAAGGGGATTCTAATGTATTTATTCAGCACATGATCGCCGACATAGTGCGTCTGATTGGCCACTGCCAAAGGGGATTCTAATGTATTTATTCAGCACATGATCGCCGACATAGTGCGTCTGATTGGCCACTGCCAAAGGGGATTCTAATGTATTTATTCAGGGGTGTGAAAACACAACATACCCAGTTGGACGCTTTGGCAGTGGCCAATCAGACGCACTATGTTGGCGATCATGTGCTGAATAAATACATTAGAATCCCCTTTGGCAGTGGCCAATCAGACGCACTATGTTGGCGATCATGTGCTGAATAAATACATTAGAATCCACTTTGGCAGTGGCCAATCAGACGCACTATGTCGGCGATCATGTGCTGAATAAATACATTAGAATCCCCTTTGGCAGTGGCCAATCAGACGCACTATGTCGGCGATCATGTGCTGAATAAATACATTAGAATCCCCTTTGGCAGTGATTACAGCTGTGAGTCTTTCTGGGTAAGTCTCTAAGAGTGATTACAGCTGTGAGTCTTTCTGGGTAAGTCTCTAAGAGTGATTACAGCTGTGAGTCTTTCTGGGTAAGTCTCTAAGAGTGATTACAGCTGTGAGTCTTTCTGGGTATGTCTCTAAGAGTGATTACAGCTGTGAGTCTTTCTGGGTAAGTCTAAGAGTGATTACAGCTGTGAGTCTTTCTGGGTAAGTCTCTAAGAGTGATTACAGCTGTGAGTCTTTCTGGGTAAGTCTCTAAGAGTGATTACAGCTGTGAGTCTTTCTGGGTAAGTCTATAAGAGTGATTACAGCTGTGAGTCTTTCTGGGTAAGTCTCTAAGAGTGATTACAGCTGTGAGTCTTTCTGGGTAAGTCTCTAAGAGTGATTACAGCTGTGAGTCTTTCTGGGTAAGTCTCTAAGAGTGATTACAGCTGTGAGTCTTTCTGGGTAAGTCTCTAAGAGTGATTACAGCTGTGAGTCTTTCTGGGTAAGTCTATAAGAGTGATTACAGCTGTGAGTCTTTCTGGGTAAGTCTCTAAGAGTGATTACAGCTGTGAGTCTTTCTGGGTATTATATATTTCTGTATTTCACTTTCAATAAATTAGCAATCATTTATAAAAACATGTTTTAATTTTGTCATTACGGGGTATTGTGTGTATAGTGCATTCAGAAACTATTCAGACGCCACATTTTGTTAAGTAACAGTCTTATTCTAAAATGGATTACATTTATTTTTTCCCTCATAAATCTACATACAATAACCCATAGGGCCAAAGCAAAAACAGGTTTTTAGACATTTTTGGAGACTTGAAATTGAGCTCAGGTACATCTACATCTAGTTTCTACAACTTGATTGGAGTCCACCTGTGGTAAATTCAATTGATTGGACATGATTTGGAAAGTCACACACCTGTCTATATAAGGTCCCACAGTTGACAGTGCATGTCAGAGCAAAAACCAAACCATGATGCCGAAGGAATTGTCTGTAGAGCTCCGAGACAGGATTGTGTCGAGACACAGATCTGGGGAAGGGTACCAAAAAAAATGTCTGCAGCATTGAAGGTCCCCAAGAACACAGTGGCCTCCATCATTCTTTAATAGAAGACGTTTTGTACCACCGGGACTCTTCCTAGAGCTGGCCACCCGGCCAAAATGAGCAATCGGGGGAGAAGGGTCTTGGTCTCTTGGAACTCCAGAGTTCCTCTGTGGAGAAAGGTTCACCTTAAAACAGGACAACAACCCTAAGCACACAGCCAAGACAATGCAGGAGTGGCTTCGGGACACGTCTCTCAATGTCCTTGAGTGGCCCAGCCAGAGCCTGGACTTGAACCCGATCGAACATCTCTGGAGAGACTTGAAAAATTGCTGTGCAGCGACGCTCCCCATCCAACCTGACAGAGCTTGAGAGGATCTACAGAGAAGAAAGGGAGAAACTCCCCAAATACAGGTGTGCCAAGCTTGTAGCGTCATACCCAAGAAAAAATCTATTTAATCCATTTTGATTTCAGACTGTAAGACAACAAAATGTGGAATAAGACAACAGGTGTGAATACTTTCTGAAGGCTCTGTGTAATTCCTCTTTTGTGTTGTTCAGCTGTAAGGCCCAGAGGAACCTGAACTCAGCATTTGCCATCATCATGGGACTAAACACTGCAGCTGTCAGTAGACTCAATATAACCTGGGAGGTAAGGGAGAAAGACAGAAAAGGTGTGTGGGTGTGGCTATGGGTGTGGCTGTGGCTGTGGCTGTGGGTGTGGCTGTAGGGGTGGCTGTGTGTGTGGCTGTGGGTGTGGCTGTGGGTGTGGCTGTGGGTGTGGCTGTGGGTGTGTAACTCTGTTCCCTCTGTTTACGTTCAGAAGGTTCCAGGGAAATTCAAGAAGATTTTCTCCGAACTGGAGTTGATCACAGTAAGACTCATTCTCATTGGTTTATTAAAGTAATATTCTTCTTGACAAAGCGTGGAAAATAGTTAGGAAGACTTAACAAATGAATGAACAAATGTCAAGGCTATTGGTGTAACAGCCTTTCAGTTCAAATCCACATTACCCTAACCTCTGACCTGAAATCCCTTACCTTACACTGACTCCTAACCCTAAGCCAAACCTCTGACCTGAAATCCCTTACCTTACACTGACTCCTAACCCAAACCTGACCTGAAATCCCTTACCTTACACTGACTCCTAACCCTAAGCAAAACCTCTGACCTGAAATCCCTTACCTTACACTGACTCCTAACCCAAACCTGACCTGAAATCCCTTACCTTACACTGACTCCTAACCCTAAGCCAAACCTCTGACCTGAAATCCCTTACCTTACACTGACTCCTAACCCAAACCTGACCTGAAATCCCTTACCTTACACTGACTCCTAACCCTAAGCCAAACCTCTGACCTGACTCCTAACCCTAAATTCTATGTCTCTGTCTCTATCTCTGTCTCCTCTCTCTCTCTGTGTCTCTATCTCTATCTCTGTCTCTGTCTCCTCTCTCTGTCTCCTCTCTCTCTCTCTCTCTGTCTCTGTCTCTCTCTCTGTCTCTGTCTCCTCTCTCTGTCTCTGTCTCCTCTCTCTGTCTCCTCTCTCTCTCTCTGTCTCTGTCTCTCTCTCTGTCTCTGTCTCCTCTCTCTGTCTCTGTCTCCTCTCTCTGTCTCCTCTCTCTCTGTCTCTGTCTCCTCTCTCTGTCTCCTCTCTGTCTCCTCTCTGTCTCTGTCTGTCTCTGTCTGTCTGTCTCTGTCTCTCTGTCTCCTCTCTCTGTCTCTGTCTCCTCTCTCTCTCTCTGTCTCTGTCTCCTGTCTCTCTCCTCTCTCTCTCTCTCTGTCTCTGTCTCCTCTCTCTCTCTGTCTCCTCTCTCTGTCTCTGTCTGTCTGTCTCTGTCTCTCTGTCTCCTCTCTCTCTGTCTCTGTCTCCTCTCTCTCTCTCTCTCTCTCTCTCTGTCTCTGTCTCCTCTCTCTGTCTCTGTCTCTCTCTCTCTCCAGGACCCGTCTCTGAACCATAAAGCCTACAGAGATGCCTTCAAGAAGATGAAGCCTCCTAAGATCCCTTTCATGCCCCTGCTGTTGAAAGACATCACCTTCATCCACGAGGGAAACAAAACCTTTCAGGACAACCTGGTGAACTTCCAGAAACTGGTGAGGCGTGTGCGTGTGCGTGTGCGTGTGTGTGTGTGTGTGTATCTGTCTGTGTGTTATAACCGTTACCCTGGTGACTGACTCTCTTGTATGCCCTGACCCCCTCAGCACATGATCGCCGACATAGTGCGTCTGATTCGCCACTGCCAAAGTGACCAACTGGGTATGTTGTGTGCGTGTGTTTGTTTGTTTGTTTGTGTGTTTGTGCGTCTGTGTTAATATATACTGTATATACCTGATCTGTGTGTCTGTCTCCTAGGTAACGAGGTGGTGGGCAGCGACAATCCTGAGGTCAGGGCGAGTGTTCACCACTTACACATCATCGACAATCAACAGACACTCTTTCAACTGTCACACAAACTGGAGCCACGCGCCTGAACACACACACACTCCCAGAGGAACTTTTGACCTCCACAGAACCACAGAAAATACACTTCCTGTATCAAAGGTGCCATGCGAGCCACTGTCTCTCGGCCAATCACAGTTCAACATCCTGAAATAGCCAGCCAACCACACTTCAGAAGACTGATTCAGCCAGCCAACCACAGAGCTGCACACTGAGGCGGCGTTCAGACAGAAAATGAATATCTGGCAAAACCTAAATTCAGATTGTTTTTCTGTGAGGGTCAAACGTTGACGGATGACAAAGCCTTTGAAGAGGACAGGCCGCCATCCGTTATTGTTCTGTGGTGTTCTACAGTTGTTAAGCTACTCTCCAGTTACTGAGACTGCGTGTTGTTCTGTTTCTGCTCTGAAATGAACAGTCAGTTTCACTGTATTGAGGATCCTCGGTAAGGGAAACGGTCATGTGACTGCAGATATTAATGGATGGTCTAAATGTACAGTGTGTGTGTATATATGGACAGAGTAGACATACAGTAGATGTGTACTGTGTGTGTTCAGGCCACATGGTGAGCCTCTGGATGTTACAGTGCCAAATGCCCAGATGGGAAAGAGATGCCATATTGGGCTATACACAGGCACAGCTTTTCACATGTCTCCATAGTAACAACAAAGCCTGGTCCTGCCATACCATAAAAGGTCATAACATTACACATTGTTATTAGATGTTATAACATGGTATTATAGAGAGTTATTATATTGTTGTTACACTTTTACTGACTGAAGAGATTGTTCTGTTATTTCAATGCCTGTTACACACAGATTTCACTAAGCAACGTGGCCTGGGTTCAATCCCAGTCAATGCATTTTACACTGACGTAGTCACACTGACTGATCTAGAACATTACTCTGTTAAGGCTTGGCGTAGTCACACTGACTGATCTAGAACATTACTCTGTTAAGGCTTGGCGTAGTCACACTGACTGATCTAGAACATTACCCCGTTAAGGCTTGGCGTAGTCACACTGACTGATCTAGAACATTACTCTGTTAAGGCTCGGCGTAGTCACACTGACTGATCTAGAACATTACTCTGTTAAGGCTTGGCGTAGTCACACTGACTGATCTAGAACATTACTCTGTTAAGGCTCGGCGTAGTCACACTGACTGATCTAGAACATTACTCTGTTAAGGCTTGGCGTAGTCACACTAGTACATGCACATGTATCTACAGTATTCAGGTGTTTAGGAGCAGGGCAGCACTGCTATAGGACTATTTATTGTGATAGTGACTGTATTTATGTTTCTCTAAAGGAGACAGACTGTGACGGTCCTGTGTGCCAGATGAGACGGCAGCTGTAGAAAGACAATAATAAAAGTGTAAAGCTATACAGGGTAACGGTGAGATGTGTAAAGATAGTGCATTGTGTATACAAAGGTTTGAAGTTGGAGCTGAAATGCTGGAATGTTTAAAACAGGAGACAAGGAAATGATTGTTACTGTCCTGTGTGATGTCAAAATGGGGGGAGGGGCAACAGAGGGAGAAAAAAAAGAACCAATGAAAAAGAGAGTTTTGTTGTTGTTTTCTTGCCGTGGTCATGACGATGTAAAGTTCTGTTTTAAAGAATGTTGTTGTGTTTTGCATGACGTGACGACCCCATGAGATCACAATGCAAGACCACAGATCCTATTCTATAATGCCCTACGTTTGACCAGAACCCATGTGGCCCTGGTCAGAGTAGTGTACTATATTATAGGGAATTAGGGAGCTCTGGTTAAAAGTAGTGTACTATATAAGCCAGGGAATAGTGTGCCATTTCAGATTTGCTATAAGGCTTTATTCTTCTGTAACATTGTTGACTTGTTAATATGGATAATGTTATTACTATAATGTAGGGTTTCCCAACCCTTTCCTCGGGTACTGGCAGATATTTCACATTTTAGTTTTAACCCTAAACTGCCAACCACATTCAGTTAGTCAACTAATCATCAAACCTTTAACTAATTCAATCAGGTATGCCAGTTCAGGGTTAAATATGAAACGTTTAGGGGAGGCCAGAGAAAATAGATGGGAAACGCTGCTATAATGTTATTATTATTATTATTATTATGATTATTATTATGATGTTTGAGATGTTATTATTTATCTGTTTACAAGTAGACTCCCCAATATGACATCATAAAGGATCGGGTCAGCTGCTTATAGCAACATCATCATCAACAGAATTCAATGCTGCCACTGTTGGCTCTGCAACTATTGTCTCCAAGTTGTGCCTTCCCTTGAGGAGATTTGAATTCTGTTGTTTTTGTTGTTGTTATTGTTTCTGTTTCCCCGCTGTATATGATGCCTTATTGCTGAGTGTACCTTTAGGGGAAAAGAGAAACACAGAGCAATATGCCCCTAACTGCTGAAGCCACTCGTCTTTTCTAAAGAGCGTTTTACTACATAAAAGTTTTACTTGAGATGATGAATAAATTATAGGTTTTATGTCATATTAAACATTGTGTCGCTGGTCACTGGCTCTGTGAATATATGAGAGAGGAAGAGTAGAGAAAAAGAGTGGGAGGGAGGAGTGGGGGAGGAAGATAAGGAGGGAGGAGTGTGAGAGGAGGAATAAGGAGGGAGGAGGGAGGCGTAGGGGAGGAGGATAAGGAGGGAGGAGGAGGAATAAGGAGGGAGGAGGATAAGGAGGGAGGCGTAGGGGAGGAGGATAAGGAGGGGGGAGTGGGGGAGGAGGATAAGGAGGGATGAGTGGGGGAGGAAGATAAGGAGGGAGGAGTGGGGGAGGAGGATAAGGAGGGAGGAGTGGGGGAGGAGGTTAAGGAGGGAGGAGTGGGGGAGGAGGATAAGGAGGGAGGAGTGGGGGAGGAGGATAAGGAGGGAGGAGTGGGGAGGAGGATAAGGAGGGAGGCATGGGGGAGGAGGATAAGGAGGGAGGAGTGGGGAGGAGGATAAGGAGGGAGGCATGGGGGAGGAGGATAAGGAGGGAGGAGTGGGGGAGGAGGATAAGGAGGGAGGCATGGGGGAGGAGGATAAGGAGGGAGGAGTGGGGAGGAGGATAAGGAGGGAGGCATGGGGGAGGAGGATAAGGAGGGAGGAGTGGGGGAGGAGGATAAGGAGGGAGGAGTGGGGGAGAAGGATAAGGAGGGAGGAGTGGGGAGGAGGATAAGGAGGGAGGCATGGGGGAGGAGGATAAGGAGGGAGGAGTGGGGGAGGAGGATAAGGAGGGAGGCATGGGGGAGGAGGATAAGGAGGGAGGTGTAGTGGAGAGAGAATGTAGTTTCTGCACTATGGAATACTTTTTTTAAAATAAGATTATGTTCCTAGTCACTTTTAAAAATAAACCCAAAAGACAATAATACCAAACATCATCACGAGATAATAAAATTTGTTGTAGCATGACAGAGATTTGTTTAATGTAGTCTTAATGTACTCTGATCCAAAAGCAATTAGGCCTAGATGCAATTTTGCTACAATCATGCACTGTCTTTGATATTACTTATTGCAGACAGACAGCACGTGCAGTACAGCTGTTACTTTATTTGTTACAAGAACAGAACGTAAAAAAAGGTTAGACAGTGTGGTCACAGATGGAGCAATGACAATGGGTTAGTTATTAAAAATCTGTGGTGTGGTTCTGTTAGGCCCACATGGTATTTTTGCCGCGAAACTGTGGAGAGGGCGGGATTCGGACTGTTCCATTCTGTATCCGGGGGGAGTTATAAAGATACTCAGAGCAGAAACTCATTGTAATCATAATACAACTCAATTCACTCTCACTGTCGTTTTCTAACGACTTCTACATACAATTCCAATATTCTGGGCTCACAAAAATAAAGTATTAAGCCTGGAAACATATTTGAACTAAACTCGAAACTCAACTACTCCCCTGCTTTTTGAGACAAGTACCTGAACTGGTGTTGTTTTTTAAAACCATTCATTCATTGATTTTGTTGAGTGAACTGCATGACTTCTGAGAGAAAGAAAAGCCGTCTCTCAAACGAGTTAAAATGCTGTTATCAACAAAGGTAAGTTATGTTTAACAGTTGCAACTTTTATATCGTCCCGTTTAGCTAAAACACTGGGGAAATAGCTATACACATGATACGTCTTGGTGGTATAGTCCAATCCAGGGACCGAAGGCCATCTGCTCCACTTTGGACCAAAACTAAGGAACAGGCTAAATTAAGTCATTAAATGTCCAGTTGCGAATTTCATAAAATGAAGTTTTGATAGCCTGTGTCATAGCTAGATATCAGTGCTACAGTATTTTAATGTGAAAATGGCATTGGAAAACATTTGGTCCACTGTTTACCTTCTGTTAGTGGGCCACTCTCATTCACACTACGATGCCGCTGCTCTGTAATGGCCTGATCACCTGTCCATCATCAGACTACTTTCTGGAGTGTTCCATATTATAACGAGATCAGAGCCAGCACAGTATGGCAGTGCTCTCTGTACGCCAGTGTGAAAAGGCTATTATCTATTACAGTGTCGCTTTATCACCGATCTATAGGATATTTTATAGGAAGTTCATTTTAAGTGTCTGGATTTAAAGCGTCAATAATCAGTTCAAACAATAAAAGCGTACTCTGCCCGTGTTTCGCTAAAAAGCTGAGGGATGGGGCTGAAGAAAGTTAACCTCTCTTAAAATCAATGACAGCGCTATGATGCAAGGACTTTTAACATTCATGCCAGTGATGGAGTCGAGTCCTTAGTGTTCCAGTCCGAGTCTTTTATACTCGAGTCACGAGTTCCTTGGTAAGTTAGTGCTAAAAGCTGCGGTCCAACCATTTTTTTTTTATTACACTGTTGCACATTTGTAAGGCTACATAGATAATACAGCTATCTAATATTTGCTGTTGTAGCTAGTATGCTAAATTATGCATAAGATGTATTTTTTTGACAAGTCTCAACCGGACATATCGCATTGTATTCGTCACATATTTCTAAACAATAGACTAGCAGTGAAATGCGTACACACGGGCCGTTCCCAACAATGCAGAGAGAAAGAAAATAGAGCGATAATAGTAAAGTACATAATAATAATAATAATAGATTGGCTGTATACACTGGGTACTAGTACCAAGTGGATGTGCAGGGGTACGAGGTAATTGACGTAGATATTTACATAGAACTAGGAGTAAAGTGACATAATAATAATAATAGATTGGCTGTATACACTGGGTACTAGTACCAAGTGGATGTGCAGGGGTACGAGGTAATTGACGTAGATATTTACATAGAACTAGGAGTAAAGTGACATAATAATAATAATAATAGATTGGCTGTATACACTGGGTACTAGTACCAAGTGGATGTGCAGGGGTACGAGGTAATTGACGTAGATATTTACATAGAACTAGGAGTAAAGTGACATAATAATAATAATAATAGATTGGCTGTATACACTGGGTACTAGTACCAAGTGGATGTGCAGGGGTACGAGGTAATTGACGTAGATATTTACATAGAACTAGGAGTAAAGTGACATAATAATAATAATAGATTGGCTGTATACACTGGGTACTAGTACCAAGTGGATGTGCAGGGGTACGAGGTAATTGACGTAGAGATTTACATAGAACTAGGAGTAAAGTGACATAATAATAATAATAATAGATTGGCTGTATACACTGGGTACTAGTACCAAGTGGATGTGCAGGGGTACGAGGTAATTGACGTAGATATTTACATAGAACTATGAGTAAAGTGACATAATAAACATTAGCAGCAGTGTCTGTGATGAGAGAACTTAGTGCAATAAGGGTCAGTGCAGATAGTCCAGGTAGGTATTTGGTTAGCTATTTAATTATTTATCAGTCTTATGGCTTGGGGTGATATATATGTAAAATATATCACTAGCCACTTTAAACAATGCTACTTAATATAATGTTTACATACCCTACATTATTCATCTCATATGTATACGTATATACTGTACTCTATACCATCTACTGCATCTTTATGTAATACATGTATCACTAGCCACTTTAAACTATGCCACTTTGTTTACATTACTCATCTCATATGTATATACTGTACTCGAAACCATCTACTGCATCTTGCCTATGCCGTTCTGTACCATCAATCATTCATATATCTTTATGTACATATTCTTTATCCCTTTACACTTGTGTGAATAAGGTAGTAGTTGTGGAATTGTTAGGTTAGATTACTTGTTGGTTATTACTGCATTGTTGGAACTAGAAGCACAAGCATTTCGCTACACTCGCATTAACATCTGCTAACCATGTGTATGTGACAAATAAAATTTGATTTGATTAGAAGCTGTTCAGGGTCCTGTTGGATCCAGACTTGGTGCATCAGTACTGCTTGCTGTGGGGTAGCAGAGAGAACAGTCTATGACCTGGGGGGCTGGAGTCTTATACAATTTTTAGGGCGTTCCTCTGACACTGCCTGATATAGAGGTCCTGGATGGCAGGAAGCTCGGCCCCAGTGATGTACTGGGCCATCTGCACCATCCCCTGTAGCGCCTTGCGGTCAGATGCCACGCTGTTGCCAGACCAGGCGGTGATGCAGCCAGTCAAGATGCTCTCAATGGTGCAGCTGTAGAACTTTTTGAGGATCTGATGGCCAGTCATGGCAAATAATGTCCCCTGGCCAAAAAAGTGTCCCACTCTGCATCACAATGAGATCCGATAAACTATTAGCGTCCGTTGCTATATCAACGGTGTGATGACCTAATGAGTAGAATTGTGGAGATCATTACAGCCATAATGACGTTCTTTTCATCATCGCTATGCAAACAAGGCCCGTTGCTGTGACAATTACGCTGTTTTAAACAAGTTTTGTTTAGCTAATAAAATGAAAACATTACTTCAAACTACTGTTGGGTACCTTGTTAACATTACAACATGAAATCCAATGGCAAAGAAAACATGTCATCTGCTTGATACATTAAATTAAAATCAAAGTTTATTTGTCACGTGCGCCGAATACAACAGGTGTAGTAGACCTTACAGTGAAATGCTGAATACAACAGGTGTAGTAGACCTTACAGTGAAATGCCGAATACAACAGGTGTAGTAGACCTCACAGTGAAATGCTGAATATAACAGGTGTAGTAGACCTTACTGTGAAATGCTGAATACAACAGGTGTAGTAGACCTTACAGTGAAATGCTGAATACAACAGGTGTAGTAGACCTTACTGTGAAATGCTGAATACAACAGGTGTAGTAGACCTTACTGTGAAATGCTGAATACAACAGGTGTAGGTAGACCTCACAGTGAAATGCTGAATACAACAGGTGTAGTAGACCTCACAGTGAAATGCTGAATACAACAGGTGTAGTAGACCTCACAGTGAAATGCTGAATACAACAGGTGTAGTAGACCTCACAGTGAAATGCTGAATGCAACAGGTGTAGGTAGACCTTACTGTGAAATGCTGAATACAACAGGTGTAGTAGACCACACAGTGAAATGCTGAATACAACAGGTGTAGTAGACCTTACAGTGAAATGCTGAATACAACAGGTGTAGTAGACCTTACAGTGAAATGCTGAATACACCAGGTGTAGTAGACCTTACAGTGAAATGCTGAATACAACAGGTGTAGTAGACCTTACAGTGAAATGCTGAATACAACAGGTGTAGTAGACCTTACAGTGAAATGCTGAATACACCAGGTGTAGTAGACCTTACAGTGAAATGCTGAATACAACAGGTGTAGTAGACCTTACAGTGAAATGCTGAATACAACAGGTGTAGTAGACCTTACAGTGAAATGCTGAATACAACATGTGTAGTAGACCTTACAGTGAAATGCTGAATACAACAGGTGTAGTAGACCTTACAGTGAAATGCTGAATACAACAGGTGTAGTAGACCTTACAGTGAAATGCTGAATACAACAGGTGTAGTAGACCACACAGTGAAATGCTGAATACAACAGGTGTAGTAGACCTTACAGTGAAATGCTGAATACAACAGGTGTAGTAGACCTTACAGTGAAATGCTGAATACACCAGGTGTAGTAGACCTTACAGTGAAATGCTGAATACAACAGGTGTAGTAGACCTTACAGTGAAATGCTGAATACAACAGGTGTAGTAGACCTTACAGTGAAATGCTGAATACACCAGGTGTAGTAGACCTTACAGTGAAATGCTGAATACAACAGGTGTAGTAGACCTTACAGTGAAATGCTGAATACAACAGGTGTAGTAGACCTTACAGTGAAATGCTGAATACACCAGGTGTAGTAGACCTCACAGTGAAATGCTGAATACAACAGGTGTAGTAGACCTTACAGTGAAATGCTGAATACAACAGGTGTAGTGGACCTCACAGTGAAATGCTGAATACAACAGGTGTAGTAGACCTCACAGTGAAATGCTGAATACAACAGGTGTAGTAGACCTTACAGTGAAATGCTGAATACAACAGGTGTAGTAGACCTCACAGTGAAATGCTGAATACAACAGGTGTAGTAGACCTTACAGTGAAATGCTGAATACAACAGGTGTAGTAGACCTTACAGTGAAATGCTGAATACAACAGGTGTAGTAGACCTTACAGTGAAATGCTGAATACAACAGGTGTAGTAGACCTTACAGTGAAATGCTGAATACAACATGTGTAGTAGACCTTACAGTGAAATGCTGGATACAACAGGTGTAGTAGACCTTACAGTGAAATGCTGAATACAACAGGTGTAGTAGACCTTACAGTGAAATGCTGAATACAACAGGTGTAGTAGACCTTACAGTGAAATGCTGAATACAACAGGTGTAGTAGACCACACAGTGAAATGCTGAATACAACAGGTGTAGTAGACCTTACAGTGAAATGCTGAATACAACAGGTGTAGTAGACCTTACAGTGAAATGCTGAATACACCAGGTGTAGTAGACCTTACAGTGAAATGCTGAATACAACAGGTGTAGTAGACCTTACAGTGAAATGCTGAATACAACAGGTGTAGTAGACCTTACAGTGAAATGCTGAATACACCAGGTGTAGTAGACCTTACAGTGAAATGCTGAATACAACAGGTGTAGTAGACCTTACAGTGAAATGCTGAATACAACAGGTGTAGTAGACCTCACAGTGAAATGCTGAATACACCAGGTGTAGTAGACCTCACAGTGAAATGCTGAATACAACAGGTGTAGTAGACCTTACAGTGAAATGCTGAATACAACAGGTGTAGTAGACCTTACAGTGAAATGCCGAATACAACAGGTGTAGTAGACCTCACAGTGAAATGCTGAATACAACAGGTGTAGTAGACCTTACAGTGAAATGCTGAATACAACAGGTGTAGTAGACCTTACAGTGAAATGCTGAATACAACAGGTGTAGTAGACCTTACAGTGAAATGCTGAATACAACAGGTGTAGTAGACCTTACAGTGAAATGCTGAATACAACAGGTGTAGTAGACCTTACAGTGAAATGCTGAATACAACAGGTGTAGTAGACCTCACAGTGAAATGCTGAATACAACAGGTGTAGTAGACCTCACAGTGAAATGCTGAATACAACAGGTGTAGTAGACCTCACAGTGAAAGGCTGAATACAACAGGTGTAGTAGACCTTACAGTGAAATGCTGAATACACCAGGTGTAGTAGACCTTACAGTGAAATGCTGAATACAACAGGTGTAGTAGACCTTACAGTGAAATGCTGAATACAACAGGTGTAGTAGACCGCACAGTGAAATGCTGAATACAACAGGTGTAGTAGACCTTACAGTGAAATGCTGAATACACCAGGTGTAGTAGACCTTACAGTGAAATGCTGAATACAACAGGTGTAGTAGACCTTACAGTGAAATGCTGAATACAACAGGTGTAGTAGACCTTACAGTGAAATGCTGAATACAACAGGTGTAGTAGACCTTACAGTGAAATGCTGAATACAACAGGTGTAGTAGACCTTACAGTGAAATGCTGAATACAACAGGTGTAGTAGACCTTACAGTGAAATGCTTACTTACAGGCTCTAACCAAGAGTGCAAAAAAAATAAAGAAAAAGGTGTGTGTGTGTGTGTGTGTGTGTGTGTGTGTGTGTGCGCGCGTAAGTAATGAAATAAAACAACAGTAAAAAGACATTTGAAAAAAGAGTAGCAAGGCTAGGTTGACACCTGTTAGTCAGGCTTATTGAGGTAGTATGTACATGTAGGTATATACAGACACCTGTTAGTCAGGCTTATTGAGGTAGTATGTACATGTAGGTATATACAGACACCTGTTAGTCAGGCTTATTGAGGTAGTATGTACATGTAGGTATATACAGACACCTGTTAGTCAGGCTTATTGAGGTAGTATGTACATGTAGGTATATACAGACACCTGTTAGTCAGGCTTATTGAGGTAGTATGTACATGTAGGTATATACAGACACCTGTTAGTCAGGCTTATTGAGGTAGTATGTACATGTAGGTATATACAGACACCTGTTAGTCAGGCTTATTGAGGTAGTATGTACATGTAGATATATACAGACACCTGTTAGTCAGGCTTATTGAGGTAGTATGTACATGTAGGTATATACAGACACCTGTTAGTCAGGCTTATTGAGGTAGTATGTACATGTAGGTATATACAGACACCTGTTAGTCAGGCTGATTGAGGTAGTATGTACATGTAGGTATATACAGACACCTGTTAGTCAGGCTTATTGAGGTAGTATGTACATGTAGGTATATACAGACACCTGTTAGTCAGGCTGATTGAGGTAGTATGTACATGTAGGTATATACAGACACCTGTTAGTCAGGCTGATTGAGGTAGTATGTACATGTAGGTATATACAGACACCTGTTAGTCAGGCTGATTGAGGTAGTATGTACATGTAGGTATATACAGACACCTGTTAGTCAGGCTTATTGAGGTAGTATGTACATGTAGGTATATACAGACACCTGTTAGTCAGGCTTATTGAGGTAGTATGTACATGTAGGTATATACAGACACCTGTTAGTCAGGCTTATTGAGGTAGTATGTACATGTAGGTATATACAGACACCTGTTAGTCAGGCTTATTGAGGTAGTATGTACATGTAGGTATATACAGACACCTGTTAGTCAGGCTTATTGAGGTAGTATGTACATGTAGGTATATACAGACACCTGTTAGTCAGGCTTATTGAGGTAGTATGTACATGTAGGTATATACAGACACCTGTTAGTCAGGCTTATTGAGGTAGTATGTACATGTAGGTATATACAGACACCTGTTAGTCAGGCTGATTGAGGTAGTATGTACATGTAGGTATATACAGACACCTGTTAGTCAGGCTGATTGAGGTGGTATGTACATGTAGGTATATACAGACACCTGTTAGTCAGGCTTATTGAGGTAGTATGTACATGTAGGTATATACAGACACCTGTTAGTCAGGCTTATTGAGGTAGTATGTACATGTAGGTATATACAGACACCTGTTAGTCAGGCTTATTGAGGTAGTATGTACATGTAGGTATATACAGACACCTGTTAGTCAGGCTGATTGAGGTAGTATGTACATGTAGGTATATACAGACACCTGTTAGTCAGGTTTATTGAGGTAGTATGTACATGTAGGTATATACAGACACCTGTTAGTCAGGCTTATTGAGGTAGTATGTACATGTAGGTATATACAGACACCTGTTAGTCAGGCTTATTGAGGTAGTATGTACATGTAGGTATATACAGACACCTGTTAGTCAGGCTTATTGAGGTAGTATGTACATGTAGATATATACAGACACCTGTTAGTCAGGCTTATTGAGGTAGTATGTACATGTAGGTATATACAGACACCTGTTAGTCAGGCTTATTGAGGTAGTATGTACATGTAGGTATATACAGACACCTGTTAGTCAGGCTGATTGAGGTAGTATGTACATGTAGGTACATACAGACACCTGTTAGTCAGGCTTATTGAGGTAGTATGTACATGTAGGTATATACAGACACCTGTTAGTCAGGCTTATTGAGGTAGTATGTACATGTAGGTATATACAGACACCTGTTAGTCAGGCTTATTGAGGTAGTATGTACATGTAGGTATATACAGACACCTGTTAGTCAGGCTGATTGAGGTAGTATGTACATGTAGGTACATACAGACACCTGTTAGTCAGGCTTATTGAGGTAGTATGTACATGTGGGTATCGTTAAAGTGACTATGCATATATGATGAACAGAGAGCAGCAGAAGCGTAAAAAGAGGGGTTGACGGGTGGTGGGACACGATGCAGATAGCCCAGTTAGCCAATGTGTGAAGTTACTCACCTTACAAAGTCAGCTAATTTCCACTCCATTCATATGCAAATCATGATTTTATTTTAACCTTCTTCTCTTATCTACACAAATCAAATTTGAAATCAAATCAAATGTTTTATTTGTCACATACACATGGTTAGCGGATGTTAATGTGAGTGTAGCGAAATAATATAAATTCAGTTGTCTGATATTGTGATTTATTTTTGTTCTATCTCGCATAGCCCATTAATACAGCCCATTAATACAGCCCATTAATACAGCCCATTAATACAGCCCATTAATACAGCCCATTAATACACCCTTGTGGTTGAATGAATATAGATAGATAGATAGATAGATAGATATTGTAGGTCTTTAGGAAACAACAATGAATAATGTGCAACAAATAAATACCATTAAAGGATACGTTACAATAATGAACACCTTGTGAAACAGCTGTGAAAACCAACCTGGCAATATTTAAGATTTTCATATATAAACTTTGATATTTTTTGGCAGAGTTGTGTCATTAATTTATTTTCACAGATTTTTTTTTTTTTTGTACACTCACATGGCAATCGTAGACTAAAAAAAATGGAATTCTGGTGTGTGGAATATTGAGGAGGTGGTTACCGTGTGGGTGGGATGTTCTGCCTGTTCTCAACTGTCTGCAATAGGCTGAGAGAGGCAGGACTGAGGGCTTGTAGGCCTGTTGTATAAGGCAGGTCCTCACCCGACATCACCGGCAACAATGTTGCCTATGGGCACAAACCCACTGTCGCTGGACCAGACAGGACTGGCAAAAAGTGCTCTTCACTGACGAGTCGCGGTTTTGTCTCACCAGGGGTGATGGTCGGATTTGCGTTTATCGTCGAAGGAATGAGCGTTACACCGAGGCCTGTACTCTGGAGCGGGATCAATTTGGAGGTGGAGGGTCCGTCATGGTCTGGGGCGGTGTGTCACAGCATCATCGGACTGAGCTTGTTGCCATTGCAGGCAATCTCAACACTGTGCGTTACAGGGAAGACATCATCCTCCCTCATGTGGTACCCTTCCTGCAGGCTCATCCTGACATGACCCTCCACAATACCACCAGCCATACTGCTCATTCTGTGCGTGATTTCCTGCAAGACAGGAATGTTCTTGTTCTGCCATGGCCAGCTAAGAGCCCGGATCTCAATCCCATTGAGCACGTCTGGAACCTGTTGGATTGGAGGGTGAGGGCTAGGGCCATTCCCCCCCAGAAATGTCTGGGAACTTTCAGGTGCCTTGGTGGAAGAGTGGGGTAACATCTCACAGCAAGAACTGGCAAATGTGGTGCAGTCCATGAGCAGGAGATGCACTGCAGTACTTAATGCAGCTGGTGGCCACACCAAATACTGACTGTTACTTTTGATTTTGACCCCCCCCCCCTTTGTTCAGGGACACATTATTCAATTTCTGTTAGTCACATGTCTGTGGAACTTGTTCAGTTTATGTCTCAGTTGTTGAATCTTGTTATGTTCATTCAAATATTTACACATGTTAAGTTTGCTGAAAATAAACACAGTTGACAGTGAGAGGAGTGTTTCTTTTTTTGCTGAGTTTATGAATGACTACAGTATATGCAATAATTGTATATACAATTGCATTGTTTCCCTCAGTCAACAGCTGCAGCTCTCATCCGAACTCGGTGCTGTTGTGTGCAAAGAGAATTACCTTCAGGTTGTTCTCCCACCCTTCCTGGTACCAATCAAAGGACTTGCCCATGGCAGTCTTGAGGGTCTGGTTGGTCCATTCATCAAACCTGGAGGGGGAGGGGGAAGCGATATCTATTGACAATGTAAGATATTAAAATATGTCTGATTTATGTACCATACAAAAACAAATTGTAAAACTAAATAAAAGAAACCATTGGTGACAGAATATAATCTATAACAGCTGTACCTTGTTCCAGCGTTCATGACTTCGGTCACTCACGATGACCTCGAGAGAACAGATGTCCGTCATCGCCTTGGCGATGGGTATCATACAAAATGGGTATCATACAAAATGAAAAAAATAAATGTTCTGTTCCAAGCACCCTTTTTTAATGGGTTTACAGAAGGGAATTTATAGTTAAGCACGTTCTCTTCCTGTACTGACCTTAATGGTTGTTGGCTCCACCCACTTGGTAAAGTGGTCGGTCGCCGTCAGCCACCAGCTGTTGTCAATCCTGGATTTAGTGAAGGGTCCGATGAGGTCCGCCCCAAACATTTAAAGTGTTCGAGAGAAGATGACTTTATTCTTACCCGTATCTGTGTCATACAGTAGGCAGATGTTCATACATGTAAGGATACTGACACACACGCACATTCTATAATATTGAACTCTGCTGTGGTCAAAATAAAGCAACCATTACAAAACAACCTATCAGGGCAGAATTTGAATTGGGACACGTACCGATCATGTGCCGTGGTAAAACATCTTTAATGGGCTTCAACTCCGGCGCCAACTTCTAGCAGGCTGGACCGGGCACTGACCTTCAAGCAAAACGTGACAAATTAAAACATTGTGTGCTCTCTGATTATGACGTTCATTGAAATAATCATTTCAGATATATAATAGAATGTGATTGATAAACAAAAGGTTATTTCACTTGCCCAGTTGTCCACCTCCTTGACAATTCCACATCAGAAGATGCGTAGGTTGATTTTGGCAATCATGCGTTTCACTCCGAAATGGCCAGCATGCATCTCGGTCAGCACGGCCTCCTTCTCCTCCTTAGTAATAATTCCCCTCCTATGTGGCTGGCCATCCTCCCCCGATAGGAACATATGATTGCCTAACAAGTTGGAAGAGAATAGTTATTGAAATACTCAAGTCTAAGTACATTTGCACTGCTGTCTCTCTCTCTCGCTTTGTTTTTCTCTCTGTTTTTTTTCTGTCTTCCTCTCTCTCCCTGTCTCACTTTCATCCTTTCTCACTTCCTTCCCCCCCCCCCCACCCCCCTCCCTCCCTCTGTGTCTGTCTAGTGAAGACACCTAGTTAAGGGCAGTTAGTTACCATAATTGCTTACTATCCATTTGATTGATCAGGTTTAACTTTATAGCTAGACAACTCAATGTGACAGACATATAACTATATCAGTGGAGGCTGCTGATGGTATCAACCAAATGGAAACCACGTGTTTGATACCATTCCATTTACTCCATTACAGACATTATTATGAGCCATCCTCCCCTCAACAGCCTCCACTGAAGTATATGTATAGCTAGCAACATGTGGATGACCAACTAGCTTGTTGAAAAATGGTTGTACACAGCTAAATCCGTCCAGTTATCTAATAGAAGTTCATTTCTCTGAATGTTGCACCTGTTTTCGAGATCGGTGGTGCCTTCATAGTACCTCGCCTGGTTGACAAGATCAAATGAAATCTCCTTTTGAGGGATGCCATTGAAGTGCAAGCTACATGCAAACAGTAACACTTACAGTATCTAGCTAAATAAAACTGTCTGGCTAGCAGACTAGGCAGGCTGAGGTAAATAAGTATAACTACAGTAGCTAGCAACGTCAATCTAAAAATAGATTAAATAATTTCTTCCTATTTCACAGTATTTTCTTTATATAGACAAATGTATTGTATTTTCGGTCTTCTGAAACAGCAGTTAGTCAGCAGGTTGTCACCGTCAAAAACAACATCCTTGGAGAACAATTCTGAGGTAATAATTTTGCATGGACTGGGCGAGTGCTTATGAGGTGAAATAGAACTAGGACTGCCCGTGTCCTCCTTCCTTCGCGACCACTACGAGGTAAAATAGAGCCAAGCTTAGTCAAGCTTAGGTTCAATACATAATCCAGTCTGAATTTTGCAAATTCTAGCAACAGCCCTAGCAACAGAAGCTACAACTCATTGAATCCCATTGTGATGCAGGTTGGGGACAAAAAAAATGTACATGACAGGCCCATGCCAAATCATTTCAGCCTCCTGAGAGGGAAAAGGCGTTGTCTAGCCCTTTTCATGACTATTGTTGTGTGTGGACCATGATAGATCCTTAGTGATGTGGACACCGAGGAACTTGAAGCTCACAATCCGCTCCATTACAGCCCTGTCGTTGTGAATGGGGACGTGCTCGGGCCCCTGTTTCTTGTAGTCCACGATCAGCTCCTTTGTCGGGCTGACGTTGAGGGAGAGGTTGTTGTTGTTCTGGCACCACACTGCCAGGTCTCTGACCTCCCTATAGGCTGTCTCATCACCGTCTGTGATCAGGCCTACCACTGCCACTTTGTTATCAAACTTAATGATGGTGTTGGAGTTATGTCTGGCCTTGCGTAATGAGTGAACAGTGAGTACAAGATGGGACTAAGCACTCAA
The DNA here is from genome assembly GCF_057628025.1 of Oncorhynchus mykiss. NCBI lineage: Eukaryota > Metazoa > Chordata > Actinopteri > Salmoniformes > Salmonidae > Oncorhynchus > Oncorhynchus mykiss. The sequence continues at coordinate 10,579,563 of NC_143051.1, read as the reverse complement.
CCCTGAGGGGCCCCCGTGTTGAGGGTCAGCCTGGCAGATGTGTTGTTGCCTACCCTCACCACCTGTGGGCGGACCGTCAGGAAATCCAGGATCCAGTTGCAGAGGGAGATATTCAGTCCCAGGGTCCTGCGCTTGGAGGGCACTATGGTGTTGAACACTGAGCTGTAGTCAATGAACAGCATTCTCACATACTGTAGGTGTTCCTCTTGTCCAGGTGGGAAACGGCAGTCTGGAGTCCAATAGAGATTGCGTCATCTTTGGATCTTTTGGGGCGGTATGCGAATTGGAGTGGGTCCTGAGTTGGCGAATTGGTGTTGCTTTGAGCCATGACCAGCCTTTCAAAGCATTTCATAGCTACAGATGTGGGTGCTATGGGGCGGTAGTCATTTAGACAGGTTACCTTGGCATTCTTAGGCACAGGGACTATGGTGGTCTGCTTGAAAAATGTAGGTATTACAGACTGGGTCAGGGAGAGGTTGAAAATGTCAGTGAAGACACTTGCCAGCTGGTCAGTGCATGCTCTGAGTACACATCCTAGTATTCTGTCTGGCCCTGCGGCCTTGTGATTGTCAACCTGTTTAAATGTCTTATTCACATCGGCTATGGAGAGCGTGCTCACACAGTTGTCCAGAACAGCTGGTGCTCTCATGCATGATTCAGTGTTGCTTACCTCAACGCAAACATAAAGTCATTCAGCTCGTCTGGTAGGCTCGCGTCACTGTGCAGCTTGCTGCTGGGTTTCCTTTTTTGTAATCCATGATAGTTTGCATGCCTTGCCACATCCGACGGGCTTCAGAGCCGGTTTCGATCTTAGTCCTGTATTGACACTTTGCTTGTTGGATGGTGTAACAGGGTTTATTATAAATGCCCGGATTAGTGTCCCACTCCTTGAAAGTGTCAGCTCCAGCGTTTAGCTCAGTGCGTAATCCATGGCTTGCAATCCATGGCTTCTGGTTGGGATATGTACGTACGGTTATTGTGGTGACGCTGTCGATGTACTTATCAATGAAGCCGTTGACTGTTGTTAACTCTTCAGTGCCATTGGATGAATCCCGGAACTATATTCTAGTCTACGCTATTGAAACAGTCCTGTAGTTTAGCATCTGCTTATCTGCTTCATCGGATCACTTCAGTTTTGAGCACGTCACTGGTACTTCCTGTTTGAGCTGTTGCTGGTAAGCAGGAATCAGGCGGATAGTCAAGTGGAGTCATGAAAATCGTGACTTCGCTCCGTGTCCTGGACTTGAGTATTACAACGCTGATCCATGCCATCAAAATGATAGTTTTAACCATGTTTTAAGGCTATACACTGAGTGTAAAGAACATTTTATTTATTTTACCTTTATTTAACTAGGCAAGTCAGTTAAGAACAAATTCTTATTTTCAATGAAATCAGGGGACGACAGATTTGTACCTTGTCAGCTCGGGGATTTGAACTTGCAACCTTCCGGTTACTAGTCCAACGCTCTAACCACTAGGCTACCCTGCCGCCCCATTTAAGGACACCTTCCTAATATTGAGATGAGCACCCCCCTTTTGCCCTCAGAACAGTCTCAATTCATCAAGGCATGGACTCTACCATGTGGACTCCAATGCTTCCCGTAGTTGTCAAGTTGGTTGGATGTCCTTTGGGTGGTGGACCATTCTCGATACACCTACTACCATACCCCGTTCAAAGGCTCACAAGCCATGTCTCAAGGCTCAAAAATCCCCTTAATTTACAGTGATTGAAGTGGATTTATCAAGTGACATCAATACGGGGTCATAGCTTTCACCTGGATTCATCTGGTCAGTGTGTCATGGAAAGAGCAGGTGGTCTTAATGTTACCACCCCGTATTCTTCATATAGTGTTTGTTTACATTTACAATGTTTACAAACATTGAAGTAAAACAAGCCTATATTTTGGGTTCTGATGGGGTACGACAGTTAAACTAAGCTCATGAAGTATTAGAAGATATATTTAAGAATCAATGGGTGCATTTCAGTAAATGAAAATGCAAATATTGTATGTATCAAATGCAGATTGCCCTTTTTTAATCTGTTGCCCCTCCTCCCCTAGACCCCCAGGGCCCTGGCGGCCATCTTTGAGAGTCCCAGTGACGACGAGGACTTCCTGGGTTTCGCCGTGCCAGTGCTGAGTGACAGCGAGTCAGACAGCCTAGCCTCCGAGGACTCTGGGAAGCCGGTTGGTAGCTGCTGATTATTACACCCCACACACACACACTGCAATCCTTGTTTCTGTATCCTGCTACAGTTGGCCATTTAAATAATCATTCCATCTCTCCCTCTCTCCAGGCCATGTCTTTCAGGTCAAAGTTTGTGACTTCGGAGTTGGTTAGTCTGTTTAGCCATTCCGACAATGAGGGGGAGGAGTTTGAGGGCTTCAGTGAGGAAGAGGAAGAGAAGAGGGGTTCCAGAAGCAGGACGAAGGCTATGGTGAGACCTAACTGGTTCTCTCTTGTCTCTCGTGTCCTGTTCTGTCTCCTGTTCTCTCCAGTGGGAGGTGCGTATGAGGATTCTTGGTTATAACATGACTCATCTTTCTTCTTTTCTCTCATTCTGCCGTTCCAGTGCATAGCGGAGGAGAGTGATGAGGACACAGGGTTCTACTCTGAGGGGGAGGAGCCAGACACACACAAGAGGAAGAGTCTCTGTGTCGCCTTCAGGTGTGTGTACTTGTGTGTCCGAGTTTGTGTTAGCCGGCTTTTTGCTGTTTAGCCTAGAAGTACCAGTCGATGGAAATGCATTTTTGAATTATACTGATAATTCTGCTTCAGGTTTCCCACAAAAAGACTCTCTGCCCAGAAAGGGGAGGCGCCATTCAACGCCGCCCCTCCGGAGAGGAGAACCAATGAGAGGCTGCATCTAAAAAGGGGTTTGTCTCAGGAGTCCAGTGGGAGGGAGACACCGGGTCAGAAACCGCCCCCCAAAAAAGAGGCGGTAGGAAAAGAGAAGATGGAGGTCGAGTCTCGGGTTCTAAATAAACGAGCCAAGAACATCCAGGAGAACAAAGCCATGGTACATGACCTCTAACCCTTGACCAGGGTCGTCGTGTCCCTCAGTCAGAAATACTACTGAACCCAAACCCTCTTTTTTTCACTCCTCTGATTCCTGTCTCTTGTTGTTATTATTGTGTGTGTTTTAAACGTGTCTTCTCAGCTTCTGGTTTGTTGTTGTTGTTGTTGTTGTTGTCCTCCTAGTTGGCCAAGCTGTTTGCTGACCTGACCAACATGTCTGAAGTCACCTCGTCTCCTACCGTGAGTACATTGCACGCTAGACTGAGCTACAGTTTGTTCCAGATTTAATTTACAGGCTCATTCCACCAAATGAGGTGCCTTTTCTGAGTAAAGTAACACGTTTTAGATTCTGGTAATTCATACTAACTGAACCTTTTTTTTTTTTTCACAAAATGTTAACGTTCTGTGATTTCAAAGAGCAGATGTTTCATTTTAAAAAACAAACATGTTTTCCTGTCTCACGATAGGGGGGAAAAATGTTACCTGACAAATATAAAGTAACAGGGTTGACTTCATCTTAAATCATCCATAAATCCCCTTGTGGCAGGTAGGGAATGGGAGCGTGTCGTGTGGCAGGTAGAGAATGGGAGCGTGTCGTGTGGCAGGTAGGGAATGGAAGCGTGTCGTGTGGCAGGTAGGGAATGGGAGCGTGTCGTGTGGCAGGTAGGGAATGGAAGCGTGTCGTGTGGCAGGTAGGGAATGGAAGCGTGTCGTGTGGCAGGTAGGGAATGGAAGCGTGTCGTGTGGCAGGTAGGGAATGGAAGCGTGTCGTGTGGCAGGTAGGGAATGGAAGCTTGTCGTGTGGCAGGTAGGGAATGGAAGCTTGTCGTGTGGCAGGTAGGGAATGGAAGCTTGTCGTGTGGCAGGTAGGGAATGGAAGCTTGTCGTGTGGCAGGTAGGGAATGGAAGCGTGTCGTGTGGCAGGTAGGGAATGGAAGCGTGTCGTGTGGCAGGTAGGGAATGGAAGCGTGTCGTGTGGCAGGTAGGGAATGGAAGCGTGTCGTGTGGCAGGTAGGGAATGGAAGCGTGTCGTGTGGCAGGTAGGGAATGGAAGCGTGTCGTGTGGCAGGTAGGGAATGGAAGCGTGTCGTGTGGCAGGTAGGGAATGGAAGCGTGTCGTGTGGCAGGTAGGGAATGGAAGCGTGTCGTGTGGCAGGTAGGGAATGGAAGCGTGTCGTGTGGCAGGTAGGGCAAAATAAATAAAGGTGAAATAAAAACTAATTGTATGCAAACATCACAATTGTTTTATTTATTGTTAAAACATTTCGAAGGAATAATTTCACAAAACAAAAACACAAGTTCAGTTCACGTAACAGGGTTGATTTTAATGTTTGTATTTTTTTTATTTTAATTAATCACTAATCACACACAATAAATAATAAGCAACAAAATAACTAGGGCTTTACAATGCTGGTGAGAACCTGGGTTAAAATCTTCCTAGAAATCACAGAAGAGGGACACTTAGCAAGTATTAAAAAAAATCTGATTTATTGAATTTTCCATGTGGCCTATTTTTTTTTTTTACCTTTATTTAACTAGGCTAGTCAGTTAAGAACAAATTCTTATTTTTAATGACGGCCTAGAAACAGTGGGTTAACTGCCTGTTCAGGGGTAGAACGACAGATGTGTACCTTGTCAGCTCGGGGGTTTGAACTTGCAACCTTTCGGTTACTAGTCCAACGCTCTTAACCACTAGGCTACCCTGCCTGTGGCCTAATATTAAAGGTCACTTCATTTAATATAATATTGGTAGAAAATTTCTACTTAAAATATCAAAGGGATCCCAGGCTGTGTCACAACCAACTGTGACCAGGAGTCCCATGGGGCGGCTCACAATTGGCCCAGCGTCTTCCGGGTTAGGGGAGGGTTTGACCCGGGGGGGGGTTTTACTTGGCTCATCGCACTCTAGCGACTCATTGTGGCGAGCAGGCCCCCTGCAGGCTGACCCTGGTTGTCAGTTGTACAGTGTTTCCTCAGACACGTTGGTAGGGCTGGGTTCCCGGGTTAAGCGTTGTGTGTTAAGAAACGTGGCTTGGCGGGTCACGTTTCGGAGGAAGCATGACTCGACCTTCGCCTCTCCCGAGCCTGTTGGGAGTTGCAGCGATGAGACAAGATCGTAATCACGGAATTGGGGAGATAAAGGGCAGTAAAAACTGTTTTAAAATTATAATAATACCAAAGAGAGGAAATCACTCATTTCATAGAACGACACCACTAGATTGCAATCAGACTGAATCTGTAAATCACCTTGCATCCCATAGATTAGTGACGCTGCACCTCGTCTGGCTCAAGTTGACCCCCCCCCCGAAACGTGCTGACTTTCTCAGGCGACTCATGACTTCTGGGTGTTGTGGTCCTGACTGTTGCGTTGTGGGTGTTGTTCTGTTCCAGAAGAAGAGGCGTGTGATTGAGAAGCCGCCCCCACGTAGACGAGGTGTGTGTGAGGGGGGCGAGAGGAGGAACCCATCGCGTGCGGCCAGACCGCCAGAGAAGTTTGGGGTGGAGGAGAGCGGTACCTCCCCTTCACGACACCACAGATCCGTGAGAACTATCGACGTCGGGAAACTACTGGAGGTAAACAACGCGTAAACACCAGGCTGCTGACAGGAGAACGGCTCATAATCAATGCAGGTGCTTCTACACCTGCATTGCTTGCTGTCTGGGGTTTTAGGCTGGGTTTCTGTACAGCACTTTGAGATATCAGCTGATGTACGAAGGGCTATATAAATAACATTTGATTAATAATGGTGCTGATGGAATAGCATCAAACACATGGTATCAGCCATCACCACGACCCCTTCCTCCCCAATTCAGATGCCACCAACCTCCTGTGACACACACACACACACACACACACATAAAGCATGCGCATAAAAACACAAACGCATTACTTACATAAGCATGCACACACTAGACACCCTTTGATCATTGTGTGTGTGTGTGTGTGTGTGTGTGTGTGTGTGTGTGTGTGTGTGTGTGTGTGTGTGGTGTGTGTGGCGCCAGGTAGACGAGCTGGGTAGAAGCGGGAAGAAGAGGAGGGCGAGCAGCGGGAGGAAGAGGAGAATTACCCATGTGAGATCAGTGGATGAAATCACAGAGGAAGAGCTGGACAACGTGGCGCAACGTGCCAAAGACAAGATACTGGACAAGGACCACGTAAGACACACACACACACACACACACGCACAGCAAGGCTTTTACAGTCGTTTCCTCATCTCCTGTCCTGTGATAGAGATGTGGATCTGATGTGTGTGTGTGTGTGTCTATATCAGGGCAGCACGTGTCACCAGTGCAGACAGAAAACTCTGGACACCAAGACGGTCTGTCGTAGTGGAGTGTGTATAGGGGGCAAAGGTCAGTTCTGTGGGCCCTGTCTGAGGAACCGCTACGGAGAGGACGTACACACGGCTCTACTAGACCCGGTCAGTACACATACAGGCCTACTAGACCTGGTCAGTACACACACAGCCCTACTAGACCTGGTCAGTACACACACAGCCCTACTAGACCTAGTCAGTACACACACAGCCCAACTAGACCACACACAGCCCTACTAGACCTGGTCAGTACACACACAGCCCTACTAGACCACACACAGCCCTACTAGACCACACACAGCCCAACTAGACCACACACAGCCCTACTAGACCTGGTCAGTACACACACAGCCCTACTAGACCACACACAGCCCTACTAGACCACACACAGTCCTACTAGACCTGGTCAGTACACACACTACCCAACTAGACCACACACAGCCCTACTAGACCACACACAGTCCCACTAGACCACACACAGTCCTACTAGACCACACACAGCCCTACTAGACCACACACAGCCCAACTAGACCACACACAGCCCTACTAGACCTGGTCAGTACACACACAGTCCTACTAGACCACACACAGTCCTACTAGACCACACACAGCCCTACTAGACCTGGTCAGTACACACACAGTCCTACTAGACCACACACAGCCCTACTAGACCTGGTCAGTACACACACAGCCCAACTAGACCACACACAGCCCAACTAGACCTGGTCAGTACACACACACAGCCCTACTAGACCTGGTCAGTACACACACTACCCAACTAGACCACACACAACCCTACTAGACCACACACAGTCCTACTAGACCACACACAGTCCTACTAGACCACACACAGTCCTACTAGACCTGGTCAGTACACACACAGCCCTACTAGACCACACACAGTCCTACTAGACCTGGTCAGTACACACACAGCCCTACTAGACCACACACAGCCCTACTAGACCACACACAGTCCTACTAGACCACACACAGCCCAACTAGACCTGGTCAGTACACACACACAGCCCTACTAGACCTGGTCAGTACACACACTACCCAACTAGACCACACACAACCCTACTAGACCACACACAGTCCTACTAGACCACACACAGTCCTACTAGACCACACACAGTCCTACTAGACCTGGTCAGTACACACACAGCCCTACTAGACCACACACAGTCCTACTAGACCTGGTCAGTACACACACAGCCCTACTAGACCACACACAGCCCTACTAGACCACACACAGCCCTACTAGACCACACACAGTCCTACTAGACCACACACAGTCCTACTAGACCACACACAGTCCTACTAGACCTGGTCAGTACACACACAGCCCTACTAGACCTGGTCAGTACACACACAGTCCTACTAGACCTGGTCAGTACACACACAGCCCTACTAGACCACACACAGCACTACTAGACCACACACAGCCCTACTAGACCACACACAGTCCTACTAGACCACACACAGTCCTACTAGACCACACACAGTCCTACTAGACCTGGTCAGTACACACACAGCCCTACTAGACCTGGTCAGTACACACACAGCCCTACTAGACCTGGTCAGTACACACACAGCCCTACTAGACCACACACAGTCCTACTAGACCTGGTCAGTACACACACAGCCCTACTAGACCTGGTCAGTACACACACAGCCCTACTAGACCTGGTCAGTACACACACAGCCCTACTAGACCACACACAGCCCTACTAGACCACACACAGCCCTACTAGACCTGGTCAGTACACACACAGCCCTACTAGACCACACACAGCCCTACTAGACCTGGTCAGTACACACACAGCCCTACTAGACCTGGTCAGTACACACACAGCCCAACTAGACCACACACAGCCCTACTAGACCTGGTCAGTACACACACAGCCCTACTAGACCACACACAGCCCTACTAGACCACACACAGCCCAACTAGACCACACACAGCCCTACTAGACCTGGTCAGTACACACACAGCCCTACTAGACCACACACAGCCCTACTAGACCACACACAGCCCAACTAGACCACACACAGCCCTACTAGACCTGGTCAGTACACACACAGTCCTACTAGACCACACACAGCCCTACTAGACCACACACAGCCCTACTAGACCACACACAGCCCTACTAGACCACACACAGCCCTACTAGACCACACACAGCCCTACTAGACCACACACAGCCCTACTAGACCTGGTCAGTACACACACAGCCCTACTAGACCACACACAGCCCTACTAGACCACACACAGCCCTACTAGACCACACACAGCCCTACTAGACCACACACAGCCCTACTAGACCACACACAGTCCTACTAGACCACACACAGCCCTACTAGACCACACACAGCCCTACTAGACCACACACAGCCCTACTAGACCACACACAGCCCTACTAGACACCAAATATTTAGTTTCAGCACTAAATCCTTGTCTTTTTCCTCTTGTTCTCTCCTTCTCTCCCTTTTTCTCTCTCTGTGTCCTCTCTCTCTCTCTCTCTCTTTCCCTCTCTCTCCTTATTTCTCTCTCTCTCTTTCCCTCTCTCCTTATTTCTTTCGCTCTCTCCCTCTATCCCTCGCTCTTTCTCTCTCTGTATCGCTCTTTCTCTCTCTGTATCGCTCTTTCTCTCTCTGTATCGCTCTGTATCTCTCTGTATATCTCTCTGTTTCTGTATCTCTCTCTCTCTCTCTCTGTATCTCTCTCTCTCTCTCTCTCTCTCTGTATATCTCTGCCTCTCTCTGTATATCTCTCTGTCTCTCTCTCTCTCTGTATATCTCTCTCTCTCTCTGTATCTCTCTCTCTCTCTCTCTGTATATCTCTGTCTCTCTCTGTATATCTCTGTCTCTCTCTGTATATCTCTGTCTCTCTCTCTCTCTGTATATCTCTGTCTCTCTCTGTATATCTCTGTCTCTCTCTCTCTCTGTATATCTCTCTCTCTCTCTCTCTCTCTGTATATCTCTCTCTCTCTCTCTCTGTATCTCTCTCTCTCTCTCTCTCTGTATCTCTCTCTCTCTCTCTGTATCTCTCTCTCTCTCTCTCTGTATATCTCTCTCTCTCTCTCTGTATATCTCTCTGTCTCTCTCTGTATATCTCTGTCTCTCTCTGTATCTCTCTCTGTCTCTCTCTGTATCTCTCTCTCTCTCTCTCTGTATATCTCTGTCTCTCTCTGTATATCTCTCTGTCTCTCTCTGTATATCTCTCTGTCTCTCTCTGTATCTCTGTCTCTCTCTGTATATCTCTCTCTCTCTCTCTCTCTCTCTCTCTCTCTCTCTGTATCTCTCTCTGTCTCTCTCTGTATATCTCTCTGTCTCTCTCTGTATATCTCTCTGTCTCTCTCTGTATCTCTCTCTCTCTGTATCTCTCTCTGTCTCTCTCTGTATATCTCTCTGTCTCTCTCTGTATCTCTCTCTCTCTGTCTGTCTGTCTGTATCCCCCTCTGTCTCTCTCTCTCTCTCTGTCTCTCTCTGCATATCTCTCTGTCTCTCTCTGTATCTCTCTCTCTCTCTCTCTCTCTGTATATCTCTCTGTCTCTCTCTGTATATCTCTCTGTCTCTCTCTGTATCTCTCTCTCTCTCTCTCTCTCTCTGTATCTCTCTCTGTCTCTCTCTGTATGTCTCTCTGTCTCTCTCTCTCTCTGTCTCTCTCTGTATATCTCTCTCTCTCTCTGTCTCTCTCTCTCTCTCTGTCTCTCTCTGTCTGTCTGTCTGTATCCCCCTCTGTCTCCAGGACTGGGAGTGTCCTCTGTGTAGAGGTATCTGTAACTGCAGTCTGTGTCGAAGGAGAGAAGGACGCTGTGCTACAGGACAACTGGTCCATTTGGCTCAACACAAGGGCCACAGCAACGTCCAAGATTACCTGGAGAGGTAGGTGTGTGTGTGAATGTTGGTTTGAGCCAATCAAGGTTGTTTAAAATGTTTTTAAAAAACTCTCTCTTTTTTACCCTTTCTCTCTCCACAGCATCCAGAAAGATCTTAGAGCCTAGAGACAAGCAGACAGCGCCCCCGTTGGTCAGAACTGAGATTTACACCCAAATGTAATAATCTCTCCCGTCTCCTGAAGTGTACACTCGTTCACTTCTTCCCACCAATCTGAAAGTATTGGATTGGAGGAGACATGGGCTAAAAGAGGTTTCCACCATATTTCTTACACCAGACAATCCCTAATAAATCAATAAATGGAAGTGAACAAGTGTACACTTTGGAAGGAAGGTGAGATAATTAGGACGTCGTCACACTGACGCACATTGTCCTGTTTTAATAGCGTCACGGTTCAGACTAGAACTCGGGGTTGTTCCTCAACCTCTGCCACAGGTCCCTCTGACACCTTATTTAATCACAGTCATGTTCAGTAGGCACACGACGCTTTGAAACGGGGAGGTAGTACCTGACATTCTGCAGGAAGAACCGTAATAACATACATATGTTATTCAGTATTTATTTGGACAGTGAAGCAGAAAGATTTGATTTATCCACCATTTTGGATTTGAGATCAAATGTTGTATGAGGTGACCCGTACAGAATGCAGGGGTTGAAACCGGTTCAGGGAACAGAACCGAAATCCTGACAATAACGAAAATGTTCAAGGAACAGAATCCGAACTGGGAACAAAAGTAATCTATACTATATGGGAACAGAATTGTTATTTTAAAATTATGAGAACTGGTTAATAAATGTTCCGGGCATTTTATTATTTAATTTTTTTCAGTCCCACAAAAAAATGTTTAAAAAAAAGCGCCTTTGCAAAAGCCCACTCTCTGTCAATCAACCTTCCTCCAGCGTCTGTCTGCCAGCTGAAAATCACTGCCTATGTGTGCGCATGTAGTCTACCAAGAATGCTTTAATAGGTTTTTATTAGTCGAGGTAATTGAGGTAATATGTACATGTAGGTAGAGTTATTAAAGTGACCATGAGTAGATTATATAAAGAGAGTAGCAGCAGCGTAAAAGAGGGGTCTGGGTAGCCCTTTGATTAGCTGTTCAGGAGTCTTATGGCTTGGGGGTAGAAGCTGTTAAGAAGCCTTTTGGTCCTAGACTTGACGCTCTGGTACCGCTTGCCGTGCGGTAGCAGAGAAAACAGTCTATGACTAGGGTGGCTGGAGTCTTTGACAATTTGTAGGGCCTTCCTCTTATACCGCCTGGTATAGAGGTCCTGGATGGCAGGAAGCTTGGCCCCAGTGATGTACTGGGCCGTTACGTACTACCCTCTGTAGTGCCTTGCGATCGAAGGCGGGGCAGTTGCCGTACCGGGCAGTGATGCAACCAGTCAGAGGACACTCTCGATGGTGCAGCTGTAGAACCTTTTGAGGACCCATGCCACATCTCTTCAGTGTCCTGAGAGGGGAATAGACTTTGTCGTGCCCTCTTCACGACTGCCTTAGTGTGTTTGAACCATGATAGTTTGTTGATGATGTAAACACCAAGGAACTTGGAGTTCTCAACCTGCTCCACTACAGCCCCGCCGATGATCGTAAAACGGCAGCCATTAGTCACGTGGCGCCATTAGCCACGTGACGCCATTAGCCACGTGGCGCCATTGGCCACGTGGCGCCATTGGCCACGTGGCGCCGAAGAAGATGGCTGTAGCATCTCGCGTCCTACTCTTGTCTGGCCATCACACATGTAAACAACGTTAGCTTGCCCCCCACTCTATAGCAAGCTGCTCTAGCCACAGTTAGTTTGGGTCGAACCGGTTCAGAACTTTCTTTTGCTGGTTGTAAAAAAATATATATATTATGGATCTGTTCAGAACGGAACTATTGGAAATGTAAACTTTTATTTAAGGGTATTTTCATATCTGTTTTTACCGTTTTTAAAAATGAAAGCACTTTTATGTATCTAGTTCCCCCCATTTTGAAGGTGTCATAAGTATTTGGACAAATTCACTTTTTTTGTATTAAAGTAGTCACGTTTAGTATGTGGTTTCATATTCCTAGCCCACAATGACTACGTCTAGCTTGTCGCTCTACAAACCTTTGTAGTTTGTTTTAGTTGTGTTTTGAGATTGTTGTGCCCAATAGAAAATGAATGGTAGAGGTATAAATATCATAATGCTAAACTCACCCGTCATTGGTGATAGTGAGAGGTTAGCATATCTTAGGGGGGGTATTATCTTTGTTCCTCTTAACTTTCTCACTCATCGTTATTCACGATTTTAATTCATGATTATCCATAATCGTGGTAGCATCCACATTTTAATGTAATGTTCAGAAATGTATTCTATTCTTATTTACAATAAAAGTGACTCCAAAATGACGCAATACCTTAATTAACATTTGTTCTCAAATCTCAAAATGCTGGAGTATAGAGCCAAATTAAAGTTTTTTTTTAGCTACACTGTTGAAATAAATACGTAGGGGAGTGTATATTTACCATTTGCAGAATGTTTTGCTACGGTGTGCCCTACTGAACACAACCCAGGAAAACCATTACTTGTTGGACACTGCTCCTAAAAAGGTTGAGTGACACGGATGGAGATGTGTGGTTCAGCATTTTGACAGGCAGCTCAATTCTGGTCTTTTGACCAATCAGATCAGCTCTTAAAAATATTTTTGCGAAAAGATCTAATGTGATTGGTCAGAACACCAATTAGAGGGGGGTGGGGGGGGGGGGGGGTCAGAATTGTTCTGGCTGTCTAAATGCAACCTTACTACTACTACTTTGTTTTTATGTACGTTGACTTTTGATGTTGATGGGCTACTTTTCTACGTGGGTTAAGACGATGCTGTTGCTTGTACCATCCATGGACAACAGATGTTGTAAAATAGTACTGAAAAGGTTTAACTTCTTTTTTTTAATCATAATTTTTATGCAACAACAGTCAGGCAGTGGAGTCAAACTTATTTTATTAGACGTGGGATGAAGCGGAGGATAAAAAACAACACTATTAAATTGCCTATTTTTTTTATTTGGAAAATAACGTTTACACAGGTATTATTACGCTAAATTAGCATAGTTAGTGTTTACGTCACTGGAGAGTTTACCCACCTATTTTACCACTACGTCCCTGATGGTAAGACCTTTCACTGAGTCAGTGTCTCCTAAATTACTCAAACGTGACTCTAGACCATAGCCGATACAAATGGACACCTTTGGTGTGTACTGTACTGTTTTTAATACACTGTGTTTATAAATAAAGGTTTTATCACTGCCTCGAACAGTGGACACTTTGAATCTGAATAAAATAACTGAAGTTATGTTTACTGGCTGGTTTCTGTCTATTTGTGTTTTTGACAATGGCTTTATTAGCAGTTTGGTGTGTTTTAATTGTTTTTATCTAACCAGGTAGGCTAGTTGAGAACAAGTTCTCATTTACAACTGTGACCTGGCCAAGATAAAGCTAAGCAGTGTGACACAGACAACAACACAGAGTTACACATGGAATAAACAAGACAAGTCAATGACACAGCAGAGAAAATAAAGTTTATATACAGTGTGTGCAAAAGGCATGAGGAGGTAGGCAATTAATAGGCCATAGGAGAGAATAATTACAATTTAGCAGATTAACACTGGAGTGATAAATGATCAGATGGTCATGTGCAGGTAGAGATACTGGTGTGCAAAAGAGCAGAAAAGTAAATAAAAACAGTATGGGGATGAGGTAGGTAGATTGGGTGGGCTATTTACCGATGGACTATGTACAGCTGCAGTGATTGGTTAGCTGCTCAGATAGTTGATGTTTAAAGGTGGTGAGGGAGATAAAAGTCTCCAACTTCAGTGATTTTTTTTTTTTTTTTTGTGCAATTTGTTCTAGTCATTGGCAGCAGAGAACTGGAAGGAAAGGCAGCCAAATGAGGTGTTGGCTTTGGGGATGACCAGTGAGATATACCTGCTGGAACATGTGTTACGGGTGGGTATTGTTATCGTGACCAGTGAACTGAGATAAGGCGGACCTTTACCTAGCATAGACTTATAGATGACCTGGAGCCAGTGGGTCTGGCGACGAATATGTAGCGAGGGCCAGCCGACTAGAGCATACAGGTCGCAATGGTGGGTGGTATAAGGGGCTTTGGTAACCAAACAGATGGAACTGTGATAGACTGCATTGTTGAATAGAGTGTTGGAAGCTATTTTGTAGATGACATCGCCGAAGTCGAGGATCGGTAGGATAGTCAGTTTTACTAAGGTAAATTTGGCGGCGTGAGTGAGGCTTTGTTGCGAAATAGAAAGCCGATTCTAGATTTGATTGTGTCTAGATAGATGTAATTTTTAATGTCTGTAGTAGCTGACCTGACGTAAATCACATAGAAATGTGAGTTATAGATCTGTCATTCTCATTGAAAGCAAGTCTCACAAGCGGTAGATCTGTTCTATGTGCGCTATTTCTTTGCTTCCCTTTAAAGGACAGCTTTTGGGTGGAGCTATCTTTTGGTATTTGTTTCACTAATCCATTGTTGATATAGTGCCAAGATGTTTTGCATGTCATCAATCAAGTTTTCAAGATGTATAACTTACAAAATACAGGAATACAACCGGTTTGATGGATTTTGAATCATATGAAAATGTATTTTGAAAGTGATACAGTATATCTTGAAAACTTGATTGCTGACATGTAAAACATGTTGGGATTATATCAACTGTGGACTAATGAAACAAATACCAAAGAATTGTTTTGGGTTGAATTTTCCAGGAAGTTTTTTTGTTTGTGTGTCTTTTACTTTCAGTTTTGTACACTAGATTCAAACGGCTGAAAATATATTTTTGGTTATGGAAAATATTTCAGTGGTTTAGATGGTACAATGATTCTCTACACTATATTTGCTTCTTTAGTCACATGAACCTAAAAATAGGCAACACAACCAGGAAATGGAGGAGCGGTTTCTGCACAGTGCACTTTTTAATGGCTGTGGTAGCAGTTTGGGGTTTGGATAGATGTAATCCTTAATGGCTGTGGTAGGAGTTTGGGGTTTGGATAGATGAATAGATGTAATCCTTAATGGCTGTGGTAGCAGTTTGGGGTTTGGATAGATGTAATCCTTAATGGCTGTGGTAGCAGTTTGGGGTTTGGATAGAAGTAATCCTTAATGGCTGTGGTAGCAGTTTGGGGTTTGGATAGATGAATAGATGTAATCCTTAATGGCTGTGGTAGGAGTTTGGGGTTTGGATAGATGTAATCCTTAATGGCTGTGGTAGCAGTTTGGGGTTTGGATAGATGTAATCCTTAATGGCTGTGGTAGCAGTTTGGGGTTTGGATAGAAGTAATCCTTAATGGCTGTGGTAGCAGTTTGGGGTTTGGATAGATGAATAGATGTAATCCTTAATGGCTGTGGTAGGAGTTTGGGGTTTGGATAGATGTAATCCTTAATGGCTGTGGTAGCAGTTTGGGGTTTAGATAGATGTAATCCTTAATGGCTGTGGTATGAGTTTGGGGTTTGGATAGATTAATAGATGTAATCCTTAATGGCTGTGGTAGGAGTTTGGGGTTTGGATAGATGTAATCCTTAATGGCTGTGGTAGCAGTTTGGGGTTTAGATAGATGTAATCCTTAATGGCTGTGGTAGGAGTTTGGGGTTTGGATAGATTAATAGATGTAATCCTTAATGGCTGTGGTAGCAGTTTGGGGTTTGGATAGATTAATAGATGTAATCCTTAATGGCTGTGGTAGGAGTTTGGGGTTTGGATAGATGTAATCCTTAATGGCTGTGGTATGAGTTTGGGGTTTGGATAGATTAATAGATGTAATCCTTAATGGCTGTGGTAGGAGTTTGGGGTTTGGATAGATGAATAGATGTAATCCTTAATGGCTGTGGTAGCAGTTTGGGGTTTGGATAGATGTAATAGATGTAATCCTTAATGGCTGTGGTAGGAGTTTGGGGTTTGGATAGATGTAATCCTTAATGGCTGTGGTATGAGTTTGGGGTTTGGATAGATTAATAGATGTAATCCTTAATGGCTGTGGTAGCAGTTTGGGGTTTGGATAGATGTAATCCTTAATGGCTGTGGTAGCAGTTTGGGGTTTGGATAGATGAATAGATGTAATCCTTAATGGCTGTGGTAGCAGTTTGGGTCATCTAGCACAGGAGGTTGGTGGCAGCTTAATAACAGACCGGAGCGGAATCGGGATTATCAAATGCATGAAACACTTGGTTTCCATGGTTTCCATGGTTTCCATGTGTTTGATGCCATTCCTTTTGCTCTGTTCCAGCCATTATCATGAGCTGGAACACATTATCCTCCCCTCAGCAGCCTCCTGTGGCATCTAGATAGTTGGATGTAATCCTTGAGGGGTAGTGAAGTGAAGCACATTCAAGGGGAATGGGGGGGGGGGGGTTGTTGTAGGGTAATGAGAGTGCGCTAACAATCAGATACATTCCCGGTGTTGGGTTTAAACTGAGTTGAGTGTACGGGAGGGGGTTGTGTGTGTGTGTGTGTGTGCGCGCGCGCATCTTTTGGTAAATCCGTGGACCCTGTTATACACATCAGTTATAATAGCTGTTCCACAGATCAAATGAGAGACAGATCGGTGTGAGCGAGACTGATCCTAATAAGGGAGAACTTATGAAACAGAAAGAGAGAGATACTGATTAACATACAGGGGGAGAGAGACCAAGACTGGCCCTTATGAAATGGGGAGAAATACTGACCTGTATAATAAGAGAGAAGGAGGGTGAAAGACATCCTTATGATAGAAAGAAGGAGACAGAGACTGGCCCTTATAAACTGAGGTGGAAACTGAGCTGCACTTCCTAACCTCCTGCCAAATGTATGACCATATTAGAGACACATATTTCCCTCAGATTACACAGACCCACAAATAATTTGAAAACAAATCCAATTTTGATAAACTCCAATATCTATGGGGTGAAATGCCACAGTGTGACATCACAGCAGCAAGATATGTGACCTGTTGCCACAAGAAAAGGGCAACCAGTGAAGAACACACACCATTGTAAATACAACCAATGTTTATATTGATTTAATTTCCCTTTAAGCTATTCACACATCGTTATAACACAGTACATTGCCATAACATTGCCATTTAAAATGTCTATTCTTTTGAAACTTTTGTGTATTGTTTACTGTTAATTTTTTGTTTATTTCACTTTCTTTGGAACTGTTGACATGTTTCCCATGCCAATAAAGCCCTTGGAATTGAATTGAGAAGCTCTTGTAAAAAAGAGGACGGAATAACCTGCACCAGCCCAACGCTGCTGTTACCACTAGATAGCACAGCCACAAATTTAAAACGGGCTACATTGTAAAAATGAATGAAAATAAAATGAAAATGTGCTTTTGGGTCTTACGTTTAGGGTTAGTCATTACGGTTAGTCATACGGTTCGCGGTGTGGATAGAGTTAGGTTTAAAGTCTGATTTTAAGAAGAACAATTTTAGAAATAGGCGGGGTTTAGGACTGTGTGGCTGTGTTAACTAGTGACGAGCCAACCCAGCTGACCGCAAAGCAGGCTGGAAGATGGAGTCCCCGCCGCCATAACACATTTTGAAGGCGAGGCTTCGCCAAATACAACTCCCATCTCAACCCTCGCAGACCGAGTATGCCATCCAATCTGAATATGTGGGAGGAGCACACCGCCCACAAAAAGCCACAGATATCTATCTATCTGTCTCCAGATGCAATTATACAGTGCAACTATAAAGAATGGACATAAAATAGTGCTATTTATAAGGGGTGTTTTTGCATGAAGATCGTTGGAAAGGCTTGTTCTAGGCTACTTAGCGACAGAAACAGCAGCGGCAGAAAGAGAGGCGAGAGAGAGAGGGGTGTTGGGTAAATGAAAGTGGGTGGGCCTAACGCGAACACACACTACCAACTTCGATCAGGATACATTTATGCAAACACTTGATTTTTCTTCTTCCGTTAACCGAATTTTACGCGCGACGGTGGTTAAAGTGTGTTTTCGGTTGGTTTTGAGGGGCTTCGGGCGCGGACAACGGACTCTTCCCCGTTATAACGGGAGGTTTGATTGTTGCTCGAGCTTGGTACCGCCCTTCCTGGCGGGTGGGTGGTTTCGGTGCTAACCGGAGCGACGCCACAGCCCCAGCGCGAGCCATTCGCGGAGAAAATAGGCCGTCCTTCCCCGGTGCTTCAGCCGGCCTTTCTCCCGTAGCCTCTCCTCTCCGGTTTATGAATGCGTTATGAGTGGTAGGTACCCTCCCCCTCTCTTGTCCGTCTCCACCCTCTCTCCCTCTCTTTCTGCGCACGTAGCCTGCCTGATATCCAGAATAACCCCTAAATAAGAGACAATAGCCTACATGTTTCATTGTAATACAGTCTCTAATAAGGTTCCGATCACTGCATATGCCTTTAGGGTCAGGAGTTTAACCATATGGTGCAACAACACTGTTATAAAACCACGTGCAGGGAAATAACGGCATGGTATATCCCTTCACTCACAGTGTTATTGATAAAGGTGATCACTGATCACTCAGTCCTCGAGTGACAGTCTTTTGATTGTTGATCAAGTATTGTCTGATTTGATGGTTCTCAGATCAGAAGACTGAAGTGTCAGGATCAGAAGAAGGGAAACCAGGCAAGAAAGGCAAACGTTCCGGATCACAGGTAGACTGGACCCCGCCCCCAGACACATACACACCACTTCCGGGTTCTGTATAGAGGCCAAGTTCAGAGGATTGCACAATGTCTTTCAACACCAATAATGGACTTGTGTCTTTGCCTCAATGTCTATGAGATATGCATATTACTGTATAAGAGTGAATAATGTATTTTATATTTTTCAGAGCATTTCCGTAGCATGTGTTCTGGCAGGGTTTGACTCTACTGTTGATGTAGACTTCTGTAGCTTCTGTGAAAAAATAACACTAGTTGTCTCTACAGACAGATTTCTAGGTGTGCTGTGCATGTGTGTGACATTAAATATTTGCCCACGACCTAGTTCCTTTTCTCTGAGAGAGAGAGTGAGAGGGCGGAGAGAGAGAGAGAGGGAGGCTTCTCTTCCGCTGCTCTGAGAGAACAGAGAAATGTGGCTCTCACACCCACACACTCACTTCCTGTTATACTACCCACTTCTATTGCCTATTGCGCTCTACTGTCTCTGTCTCTTCTCTCTCTACTGTCTCTCTTCTCTCTCTCTGTCTCTACTGTCTCTTCTCTCTCTCTGTCTCTTCTCTCTACTGTCTCTGTCTCTACTGTCTCTGTCTCTTCTCTCTCTATGTCTCTTCTCTCTCTATGTCTCTTCTCTCTACTGTCTCTGTCTCTTCTCTCTCTACTGTCTCTGTCTCTTCTCTCTCTACTGTCTCTGTCTCTTCTCTCTACTGTCTCTGTCTCTTCTCTCTACTGTCTCTATCTCTTCTCTCTACTGTCTGTCTCTTCTCTCTCTACTGTCTCTGTCTCTTCTCTCTCAACTGTCTCTGTCTCTTCTCTCTCTACTGTCTCTGTCTCTTCTCTCTACTGTCTCTGTCTCTTCTCTCTACTGTCTCTGTCTCTTCTCTCTACTGTCTCTGTCTCTTCTCTCTCTACTGTCTCTGTCTTTTCTCTCTCTCTGTCTCTTCTGTCTCTACTGTCTCTTCTCTTCTCTACTGTCTCTGTCTCTTCTCTCTACTGTCTCTTCTGTCTCTACTGTCTCTGTCTCTTCTCTCTACTGTCTCTTCTCTACTGTCTCTGTCTCTTCTCTCTACTGTCTCTTCTGTCTCTACTGTCTCTGTCTCTTCTCTCTACTGTCTCTGTCTCTTCTCTCTCTGTCTCTTCTGTCTCTACTGTCTCTTCTCTCTACTGTCTCTGTCTCTTCTCTCTCTGTCTCTTCTGTCTCTACTGTCTCTGTCTCTTCTCTCTACTGTCTCTCTCTTCTCTCTACTGTCTCTGTCTCTTCTCTCTACTGTCTCTGTCTCTTCTCTCTACTGTCTCTGTCTCTTCTCTCTACTGTCTCTCTCTTCTCTCTACTGTCTCTATCTCTACTCTCTGTCTCTTCTCTCTACTGTCTCTTCTCTTCTCTCTACTGTCTCTTCTCTCTACTGTCTCTTCTGTCTCTACTGTCTCTGTCTCTTCTCTCTACTGTCTCTGTCTCTTCTCTCTACTGTCTCTGTCTCTTCTCTCTACTGTCTCTGTCTCTTCTCTCTCTACTGTCTCTGTCTCTTCTCTCTACTGTCTCTGTCTCTTATCTCTCTACTGTCTCTGTCTCTTCTCTCTACTGTCTCTGTCTCTTCTCTCTACTGTCTCTGTCTCTTCTCTCTACTGTCTCTTCTGTCTCTACTGTCTCTGTCTCTTCTCTCTCTGTCTCTTCTGTCTCTACTGTCTCTTCTCTCTACTGTCTCTGTCTCTTCTCTCTACTGTCTCTCTCTTCTCTCTACTGTCTCTCTCTTCTCTCTACTGTCTCTCTCTCTTCTCTCTACTGTCTCTACTGTCTCTTCTCTTCTCTCTACTGTCTTGTCTCTTCTCTCTACTGTCTCTGTCTCTTCTCTCTACTGTCTCTGTCTCTTCTCTCTACTGTCTGTCTCTTCTCTCTCTGTCTCTTCTGTCTCTACTGTCTCTTCACTCTACTGTCTCTGTCTCTTCTCTCTACTGTCTCTCTCTTCTCTCTACTGTCTCTCTCTTCTCTCTACTGTCTCTCTCTCTTCTCTCTACTGTCTCTGTCTCTTCTCTCTCTCTGTCTCGTCTGTCTCTACTGTCTCTTCACTTCTCTACTGTCTCTGTCTCTTCTGTCTCTACTGTCTCTTCTCTCTACTGTCTCTGTCTCTTCTCTCTACTGTCTCTGTCTTCTCTCTCTACTGTCTCTGTCTCTTCTCTCTCTACTGTCTCTGTCTCTTCTCTCTACTGTCTCTGTCTCTTCTCTCTACTGTCTCTTCTCTCTCTACTGTCTCTGTCTCTTCTCTCTCTACTGTCTCTGTCTCTTCTCTCTACTGTCTCTGTCTCTTCTCTCTACTGTCTCTGCCTCTTCTCTCTACTGTCTCTTCTGTCTCTACTGTCTCTGTCTCTTCTCTCTACTGTCTCTGTCTCTTCTCTCTACTGTCTCTGTCTCTTCTCTCTCTACTGTCTCTGTCTCTTCTCTCTACTGTCTGTCTCTTCTCTCTACTGTCTCTGTCTCTTCTCTCTCTACTGTCTCTGTCTCTTCTCTCTACTGTCTCTGTCTCTTCTCTCTACTGTCTCTGTCTCTTCTCTCTCTACTGTCTCTGTCTCTTCTCTCTACTGTCTCTGTTTCTTCTCTCTCTACTGTGTCTCTTCTCTCTCTACTGTCTCTGTCTCTTCTCTCTCTACTGTCTCTGTCTCTTCTCTCTCTACTGTCTCTGTGTCTTCTCTCTCTACTGTCTCTGTCTCTTCTCTCTACTGTCTCTGTCTCTTCTCTCTACTGTCTCTGTCTCTACTGTCTCTGTCTCTTCTCTCTACTGTCTCTGTCTTTTCTCTCTCTACTGTCTCTGTCTTTTCTCTCTGTCTCTTCTCTCTCTCTGTCTCTCTCTCTGCCTCTCTCTCTGTCTCTCTGTCTCTTCTCTCTCTGAATTCAATTTATGGGCTTTATTGGCATGGGAAACATATGTTTACGTTGCCAAAGCAAGTGAAATAGATAATAAACAAGTGTTTGTTCTTCACTGGTTGCCGTTTTATTGTGGAAACAGGTCACAAATCTTGCTGCTGTGATGGCACGCTGTGGTATTTCACCTAGTAGATATGGGAGTTAATCAAAATTGGATTTGTTTTTTGAATTCTTTATGGGTCTGTGTAATCCATCTCATTTTGTGGGCAGTGTGCACATAGCCTGTCTTCTCTTGAGAGCCAGGTCTACCTTTCTCAATAGCAAGGCTATGCTCACTGAGTCTGTACATAGTCAAAGATTTCCTTAAATTTGGGTCAGTCACTGTGGTCAGGTATTCTGCCACCATGTACTCTCTGATTAGGGCCAGAAAGCATTCCAGTTTGCAAAGTTTTTTTGGTTAATTCTTTACAATGTAATTGTCTTTTTGTTTTCTCATGATTTGTTTGGGTCTAATTGTGTTGCTGTCCTGGGGCTCTGTGGGGTCTATTTGTCTTTGTGAACAAAGGACCAGCTTGCTTAGGGGGCTCTTCTCCAGGTTCATGTCCCTGTAGGTGATGGCTTTGTTATGGAAGGCTTGGGAATCGCTTCCTTTTAGGTCTTTGTAGAATTTTACAGCTATTTTCTGGATGTTGATCTCTCTCTCTCTCTCTCTCTCTCTCTCTCTCTCTCTGTCTCTGTCTCTGTCTCTGTCTCTGTCTCTCTCTCTCTCTCTCTCTCTCTCTCTCTCTCTCTCTCTCTCTCTGTCAATCTTTGTACGTTCTCTGTGTATGAATGTGCGTTCTATTTGTTAATTCCTCCTTATCTCTCTCTCGGTGTGTGTGTGTGTGTGTTCTCCCTAGGATTCCCAGACGTCTCCTCTAGCCCTGCTGGCTGCAACCTGCAGTAAGATAGGAGTTCAGGGAGGAGTGGAGGGACAGGTGGTTAAATGCATGATAATAATATTTGTATATGTATATGTAATATGTACAGTGCCTTCAGAGAGTATTCATTCCCCTTGATTTATTCCACATTTTGTTGTGTTACAGACTCACTTCAAAATGCATTTAATTGACTTGTTTTCTCACCCAATCTACACACAATACCCCATAATGACAAAGTGAAAACATGTTTTTAGAAATGTTTGCAAATGTATAGAATGTGAAATACATAAAAATCTAATTTACACACATGTTAGAATCACCTTTGGCAGCAATTACAGCTGCAAGTCTTTCTGGGTAAGTCTCTAAGAGCTTTGCACACCTGAAGTGGGCAATATTTGCCCATTATTCTTCAAAACATTATTCAAGCTCTGTCAAATTGGTTGTTGATCATTGCTAGACAACCATTTTTTTGTCTTGCCATATATCTTCAGCAGAGTTAAGTCAAAACTGTAACTCGGCCACTCAGGAACATTCACTGTCTTCTTGGTAAGCAACTCCAGTGTAGATTTGGCCTTGTGTTTTAGGTTATTGTCCTGCTGAAAAGTTAATTCATTTCCCAGTGTCTGGTGGGAAGTAGACTGAACCAGGTTTTCCTCTAGGAGTTTGCCTGTGCTTAGCTCTATTACATTAATTTCTTTATCCTGAAATACTCCCCAGTCCTTGACGATTACAAGCATACCCATAACATGATGCAGCCACCACTATGCTTGAACATTTGGAGAGTGGTACTCAGTAATGTGTGTGTTGGGTTTGCCCAAAACAAAACACTTTTGTTTTCAGGAGAAAAAAAATTAATTGCTTTGCCACAATTTCTGCAGTATTACTTTAGTGCAATGTTGCAAACAGGATGCATGTTTTGAAATATTTGTGCTCTGTACAGGTTTCCTTCTTCACTCTGTCAATTAGTTAGTGTTGTGGAGTAACTACAATGTTGTTGATCCATCCTCAGTTTTCTATCGCAGCCATGAAACTGTGTAACTGTTTTAAAGTCACCTTTGACCTCATGGTGAAATCCCTGAGCAGTTTCCTCCCTATCCTGCAACTGAGTTAGGAGGGACACCTGTATCTTTGTAGTGACTGGGTGTATTGATACACCATCCAGAGCTTAATTAATAACTTCACTATGCTCAAAGGGGTATTCAATGTCTGCTTTTTAAAGGTTTACCCATCTAGCAATAGGTACCCTTCTTTGTGAAACATTGGAAAACCTCTCCGTGGTGTTTGTGGTCTAATCTGTGTTTGAAATTCACTGCTCGACTGAAGGACCTTACAGATAACTAACTGTATGTGTGGGGTACAGAGATGAGGTAGTCATTCAAAAATCATTATTGCACTCACAGTGATACCATGCAACTAATGTGACCTATTAAGCAAATTTGTACTCCTGCACTTATTTAGGCTTGCCATAACAAAGGGGTTGAATACTTATTGACTCAAGACATTTAAGATTTTTTTTTTATGAATTTGTAAACATTTTGAAAAACAATTCCACTTTGACATTACGGGGTATTGTGACAAAAAAAATCTTAATTGAATACATTTTTAATTCCGGCTGTAACACAACAAAATGTTGAAAAGGTCAAAGGGCGTGAATACTTTCTGAAAGCTCTGTAACTGTACTTGTTGATGGAAATGTAAGGTCTATAATAATAATAACCTATAAAGGCTTTTACATGCGAACAGGTTCCAAGGCATTATACAGTGCCTTGCGAAAGTATTCGGCCCCCTTGAACTTTGCGACCTTTTGCCACATTTCAGGCTTCAAACATAAAGATATAAAACTGTATTTTTTTGTGAAGAATCAACAACAAGTGGGACACAATCATGAAGTGGAACGACATTTATTGGATATTTCAAACTTTTTTAACAAATCAAAAACTGAAAAATTGGACGTGCAAAATTATTCAGCCCCCTTAAGTTAATACTTTGTAGCGCCACCTTTTGCTGCGATTACAGCTGTAAGTCTCTTGGGGTATGTCTCTATCAGTTTTGCACATCGAGAGACTGACATTTTTTCCCATTCCTCCTTGCAAAACAGCTCGAGCTCAGTGAGGTTGGATGGAGAGCATTTGTGAACAGCAGTTTTCAGTTCTTTCCACAGATTCTCGATTGGATTCAGGTCTGGACTTTGACTTGGCCATTCTAACACCTGGATATGTTTATTTTTGAACCATTCCATTGTAGATTTTGCTTTATGTTTTGGATCATTGTCTTGTTGGAAGACAAATCTCCGTCCCAGTCTCAGGTCTTTTGCAGACTCCATCAGGTTCTTCCAGAATGGTCCTGTATTTGGCTCCATCCATCTTCCCATCAATTTTAACCATCTTCCCTGTCCCCGCTGAAGAAAAGCAGGCCCAAACCATGATGCTGCCACCACCATGTTTGACAGTGGGGATGGTGTGTTCAGGGTGATGAGCTGTGTTGCTTTTACGCCAAACATAACGTTTTGCATTGTTGCCAAAAAGTTCAATTTTGGTTTCATCTGACCAGAGCACCTTCTTCCACATGTTTGGTGTGTCTCCCAGGTGGCTTGTGGCAAACTTTAAACGACACTTTTTATGGATATCTTTAAGAAATGGCTTTCTTCTTGCCACTCTTCCATAAAGGCCAGATTTGTGCAATATACGACTGATTGTTGTCCTATGGACAGAGTCTCCCACCTCAGCTGTAGATCTCTGCAGTTCATCCAGAGTGATCATGGGCCTCTTGGCTGCATCTCTGATCAGTCTTCTCCTTGTATGAGCTGAAAGTTTAGAGGGACGGCCAGGTCTTGGTAGATTTGCAGTGGTCTGATACTCCTTCCATTTCAATATTATCGCTTGCACAGTGCTCCTTGGGATGTTTAAAGCTTGGGAAATCTTTTTGTATCCAAATCCGGCTTTAAACTTCTTCACAACAGTATCTCGGACCTGCCTGGTGTGTTCCTTGTTCTTCATGATGCTCTCTGCGCTTTTAACGGACCTCTGAGACTATCACAGTGCAGGTGCATTTATACGGAGACTTGATTACACACAGGTGGATTGTATTGTACCTTATATAATGTTACTTACCCTACATTATTCATCTCATATGCATACGTATATACTGTACTCTATGTCATCGACTGTATCCTTATGTAATACATGTATCACTAGCCACTTTAACTATGCCACTTTGTTTACATACTCATCTCATATGTATATACTGTACTCGATACCATCTACTGTATCTTGCCTATGCTGCTCTGTACCATCACTCATTCATATATCCTTATGTACATATTCTTTATCCCCTTACACTGTGTACAAGACAGTAGTTTTGGAATTGTTAGTTAGATTACTTGTTGGTTATTACTGCATTGTTGGAACTAGAAGCACAAGCATTTCGCTACACTCGCATTAACATCTGCTAACCATGTGTATGTGACAAATAAAATTTGATTTGATTTGATATTTATCATCATTAGTCATTTAGGTCAACATTGGATCATTCAGAGATCCTCACTGAACTTCTGGAGAGAGTTTGCTGCACTGAAAGTAAAGGGGCCGAATCATTTTGCACGGCCAATTTTTCAGTTTATGATTTTTTTAAAAAGTTTGAAATATCCAATAAATGTCGTACCACTTCATGATTGTGTCCCACTTGTTGTTGATTCTTCACAAAAAAATACAGTTTTATATCTTTATTTGAAGCCTGAAATGTGGCAAAAGGTCGCAAAGTTCAAGGGGGCCGAATACTTTCGCAAGGCACTGTACCTGCAGACTTTCAGTGTCTCTGTGTTGAATGGGCTTCCGGCTGCAGGGTGGCCAGATACATCTAGACCCGGGAATCAGACTTAAGTTCCTACTTTTGTACCTTTGTTCAATGACGTTTTCTTATTCTTTTATTTATGGTTTATGTTTATTTGCAGGTGCAGGGTGGACAGTTCCAGGGTCATATCGTTGTCGACGCAGCAGGTAATCAGACTCTGGTTCAGCAGCAGATGGAACTGGTTCCTGCCCAGTTCACTGGAAACGGCTGGCAGATCATCACTACTGCTCCCCAAATGGCCAAGGACACTGCCAATCAACCCGTCGCCGTGACGCTGGCCACCACTTCAGCCAATGACAGTGCCCCGGCAGGCCGTAAGATGAAGGCTGTGGGCGGGACTAACACCGTAGCAGCCAATCAGCAGGTGCAGCAGCAGCAGTTCCAGATCATCCAGGTGTGTGCGCGCGAGTGAGTGTATAGAAGGGAATGTTAGGGCCTCCCGGGTGGCGCAGTGGTTAAGGGCTAGCTGTGCCACCAGAGACTCTGGGTTCGCGCCCAGGCTCTGCCGCTACCGGGAGGTCCGTGGGGCGACGCACAATTGGCCTAGCGTCGTCCGGGTTAGGGAGGGTTTGGCCGGTAGGAATATCCTTGTCTCGTCGCGCACCAGCGACTCCTGTGGCGGGCCGGGCGCAGTGCACGCTAACCAAGGTCGCCAGGTGCACGTTGTTTCCTCCAACACATTGGTGCGGCTGGCTTACGGGTTGGATGCGCGCTGTGTTAAGAAGCAGTGCGGCTTGGTTGGGTTGTGTATCGGAGGACGCATGACTTTCAACCTTCGTCTCTCCCGAGCCCGTACGGGAGTTGTATCGATGAGACAAGATAGTAGCTACTAACAATTGGATACCACGAAATTGGGGAGAAAAAGAGGGTACAATTTCAACAAATAAGAAGGGAATGTTGTCTGACTGAGAATTCTTGTCCTATAACTTATAATTGTCTTTTTCTTAGATATGTGTGGTGGATTACTATGTGTTGTACTATATCTGTGTTAGCGTTCAGAACATGGCCACCTAATGCCACAGTTTTTATGTCATGTTAATGTTTTGGTCCCTGTCCAGGTGCAAAACATGCCGTCGTCTGGGGGTGGGGTCCAATACCAGGTGATCCCCCACCTGCAGACGGCCGACGGCCAACAGATCCACATCAGCCCCCAGACTGCATCCCTGGGGGGCCAACAGATCCACATCAGCCCCCAGACTGCATCCCTGGGCGGGCAGCACATTCACATCAGGTGGGTGGCAGCTGGTCTAGTGCAGTGGTTCTCAAAACTCTCCTCAGGGACCCGCAGATGTTTCACATGTATGTTGTAGCCCTGAACGAACTCACCTGATTCACTTGGTCAACTCACCTGATTCACCTGGTCAACCCTCCTGATGCACCTAGTCAAGGGCTTGATGATTAGTTGACCAGTTTAATCAGGTGAGCTAGCTGTGGAATAGTTAAAATACATGGAGCGGCTGAGGGTCCCTGAGTCGAGGTTTGAAAATCCCTGGTCTAGAGGTTAGAGAGGTGGTCTAGAGGTTAGAGAGGTGGTAGACAGGTGGTCTAGAGGTTAGAGAGGTGGTAGACAGGTGGTCTAGAGGTTGGAGAGGTGGTCTAGAGGTTAGAGATGTGGTAGACAGGTGGTCTAGAGATTAGACAGGTGGTCTGGAGGTTAGACAGGTGGTCTAGAGGTTAGACAGGTGGTCTAGAGGTTAGACAGGTGGTCTAGAGGTTAGACAGGTGGTAGACAGACGGTCTAGAGGTTAGACAGGTGGTCTAGAGGTTAGAGAGATGGTAGATAGGTGGTAGACAGGCGGTCTAGAGGTTAGACAGGCGGTCTAGAGGTTAGACAGGTGGTAGACAGGTGGTCTAGAGGTTAGAGAGGTGGTCTAGAGGTTAGAGAGGTGGTCTAGAGGTTAGAGAGGTGGTCTGGAGGTTGGACAGGTGGTCTGGAGGTTAGAGAGGCGGTCTGGAGGTTAGAGAGGCGGTCTGGAGGTTAGAGAGGCGGTCTAGAGGTTAGAGAGGCGGTCTAGAGGTTAGAGAGGTTAGACAGGCGGTCTAGAGGTTAGACAGGTGGTAGATATGCGGTCTAGAGGTTAGACAGGTGGTCTAGAGGTTAGAAAGTTGGTCTAGAGGTTAGAGAGGTGGTAGACAGGTGGTCTAGAGGTTAAAAAGGTGGTAGACAGGTGGTCTAGAGGTTAGAGAGGTGGTAGACAGGCGGTATAGAGGGTAGACAGGTGGTAGACAGGATGTCTAGAGGTTAGACAGGTGGTAGACAGGCGGTCTAGAGGTTAGACAGGTGGTAGACAGGATGTCTAGAGGTTAGACAGGCGGTCTAGAGGGTAGACAAGTGGTAGACAGACGGTCTAGAGGTTAGACGGGCGGTCTAGAGGGTAGACAGGTGGTAGACAGACGGTCTAGAGGTTAGACGGGCGCTTTGGGCCATAAAACAACGTTTTTAGATGGAAACAGATGAAGTTATTCTATTCTATTCAGTCCGGCCCAGGGGGGTCTACCAGAGCAGGTCCAGCTGATCCAGAACCAATCCCAGACCCAGGCAATCCTACAGCCAGCCAATCAGCAAGCCATCCTCACTAGTTCAGCCAATCAGACGTTGCAGCTTCGTTCCGCCCAGTCCTTCCCGTTGCAGATGCAGACCTTACAGGGCTCCCAGACCCAGGTCATGACTACAGTACCCATAAACATCGGCGGTATGACCCTCGCCCTGCCGGTCATGAATAATTTAGCAGGGGGCGGAGCCGTGCAGCTTGTCCAATCAGCCGATGGCAGCTTTACCGTAGCTAACGGCAACCAGCTTGTAACGACAACTGCAGCGGCGGTGTCCGGGGCAGTTACTGTTACCGGGTCGTCTGGTGGTACTATAACAACTGTTGCCGGGGGGGATGGAGCGTCGACAGACGGAACACAGCTGAGTTCTGTAGCCGGGTCGGACGGCGGTACGGAGAGAGACACACAGAACCAACCCAGCGACCAGGACTCTCAGATGGTATGTGTGTTTGTGTGACTAAACATCTGTGATGTAAAGGGATTTATTGATTGATCGTTTGGTTGATTAATTAATGTATTGATTGATTGTTTGGTTGATTAATTAATGTATTGATTGGTTGATTAGTTGTTTGGTTGGTTGCTTGATTGACAGGTCCAGAGCCAGGCCAACGGACTGCAGGTCCAATCAGATCCTCCAGGGACCATCCAGCAGGTCATCGTGGGACAGGTGGGTTCTACTCCTCTTATTTGACCTTTAACCTTCTATTCTACTTTATTCTACACTACTCTATTCTACTCTTCTCTCCTCTATTCTACTCTATTCCACTCTATTCCATTCTACTATATTCTACTCTACTATATTCTACTCTATTCTATTCAAGTATGATATGGGAATATACTATAATAAATGATATTCTAAGTAGTTGTTGTTACCATTGTCCAGATGGGCAACCAGTTGTTGCAGCAGATCCAGATTCAGCCACAGCAGATCACTCAGGCCCAGATCCAGCCTCAGAACCAGGTAATACACACACACACACACACACACACACACACACTGTGAATCCGCAGAAAGTGTGTAAACTCTGTGCTTGTTTCTACCAGTTCCAGGGCCAGCAGATCCAAACCTTTCAGTTAGGACCAGGCGGGACCCTACAGCCCATACAAGCCTTCCAGAACCAACAGGTAACTAGCCAGCTGCTCCCTCTTCTCTTTCTTAGTTGCTTCATTCCCACTCCTTTGTACCTGGGGATTTGAGGGATATTTTGGGGCAGTAAATTACGGACATGATAAATAAATCTGAAAGCTTATTTTTCTTATATCGTCAATGATTTTAATGTTTGTTGTATTGATTTGAATTGAATTTCTGAATGATTGTAATGTGAGTTTTATTGATTTTGAATTGAATTTCTGAATGATTGATATCCTATTTGTATTCATTGATTTCCTCCAGGTTCTGATCCGAACCCCAACCCTCTCTCCGTCGGGTCAGATCACGTGGCAGACCCTGCAGCTCCCGGGGGGAATGTCTGTGCCCCAGCAGCTGACCCTGGCCCCTGTGGGCGGGGGGGGATTCATGCAGCTGGGGGGGGCTCCCCTGACGCTGAGCGCAGCCCAGATCAACCCTGGGTCGGGGGTGCAGACAGTCAGCATTGCCGGGCTGGGCACCACTGGGGTACAGATGCAGGGGGTACCCCTCACCTTCACTGGACTACAGGGTAAAAACACAGAGAGAGACAGAGACACACACAGAGAGAGGGAGAGAGACACACAGAGAGAGAGAGAGAGAGACAGAGCCAGAGAGAGAGAGAGAGACAGAGCCAGACAGACAGAGAGAGGGAGAGTGCCAGACAGACAGAGAGAGAGAGAGAGCCAGACAGACAGAGAGAGGGAGAGTGCCAGACAGACAGAGAGAGGGAGAGTGCCAGACAGACAGAGAAAGAGAGAGAGAGACAGACAGACAGAGAGAGGGAGAGTGCCAGACAGACAGAGAAAGAGAGAGACAGACAGACAGACAGACAGACAGACAGACAGACATGGTGTGTGTTGAGTGTTGTTCTTTATTTTCTGGGGGGGTTGGGAGCAGAGCTATAAAAACAATCTATTCTATTCCACCCTACTATATTCCACCTTACTGTATTCTACTCTACTGTATTCCACTCTACTGTATTCCACCCTACTATATTCCACCTTATTGTATTCCACCTTACTGTATTCCACTCTACTGTATTCTATTCCACTCTACTGTATTCTATTCCACTCTACTGTATTCCACCCTACTGTTTTCCACCTTACTGTATTCCACCCTACTGTATTCCACCTTACTGTATTCCATTCTACTGTATTCTACTCCACTCTACACTCCACCAGGTCAGCCGCAGGGTCAGGAGGGAGGAGTTAAGGTCGAGCCATCCCCGGTGACGGTAACCGCGGGTAACGTTGCGGGGTCATCGCTTAGTCCAGACCAGATGGGTTCTGTCCAGAGTTCATCAGACCAGGAAGGACCGCCCAGCAAGAGGCTTCGCAGGGTGGCGTGCTCCTGTCCGAACTGTAGGGCCGGAGAGGGGAGGTACATGTGTATGCACACACACACTCATACACACACACACACTCACACACACACCCATACACACACCCATACACACACTCTTACTCTCTATCTCTGACTGTGTGTGTGTGTGTGTGTGTGTGTGTGTGTGTTTGTGTGTTTTGCAGGACCATTGGAGACCCATCTAAGAAGAAGCAACATGTGTGTCACATGGAGGGCTGTGGAAAGGTTTACGGTAAGACCAGTCTATACTGTGGAAAGGTTTACGGTAAGACCAGTTTATACTGTGGAAAGGTTTACGGTAAGACCAGTCTGAACTCTGGAAAGGTCTACGGTAAGACCAGTCTGTACTGTGGAAAGGTTTACGGTAAGACCAGTCTGTACTGTGGAAAGGTTTACGGTAAGACCAGTCTGTACTGTGGAAAGGTTTACGGTAAGACCAGTCTATACTGTGGAAATGTTTACGGTAAGACCAGTCTGTACTGTGGAAAGGTTTACGGTAAGACCAGTCTATACTGTGGAAAGGTTTACGGTAAGACCAGTCTATACTGTGGAAAGGTCTACGGTAAGATCAGTCTGTACTGTGGAAAGGTTTACGGTAAGACCAGTCTGTACTGTGGAAAGGTTTACGGTAAGACCAGTCTATACTGTGGAAATGTTTACGGTAAGACCAGTCTGTACTGTGGAAAGGTTTACGGTAAGACCAGTCTATACTGTGGAAAGGTTTACGGTAAGACCAGTCTGTACTGTGGAAAGGTTTACGGTAAGACCAGTCTGTACTGTGGAAAGGTTTACGGTAAGACCATCTATACTGTGGAAATGTTTACGGTAAGACCATCTATACTGTGGAAAGGTTTACGGTAAGACCAGTCTATACTGTGGAAAGTCTACGGTAAGACCTTTCCACAGTACAGGGGGCCAGAACGTAATTCTAAATCATTTGTAGACCGCAAATTGACCACAAGAAGCCCCAACAGACTAAAACATAATAATTTCAAACCTTACTTACATTTGTATATGATGACCGCATGTCTCCATTATCCGGGGGAATACTTGTAAACAGATTTCCTAAACGAGAATCACTTGGATCTGTTTTCCTGCTGTTTATACAGTCTTTTATGTCCAGCAGTGAAAATAAATATATACAGTGGGGGAAAAAAGTATTTAGTCAGCCACCAATTGTGCAAGTTCTCCCACTTAAAAAGATGAGAGGCCTGTAATTTTCATCATAGGTACACTTCAACTATGACAGACGAAATGAGAAAAAAATCCAGAAAATCACATTGTAGGATTTTTAATGAATTTATTTGCAAATTATGGTTGAAAGTAAGTCTTTGGTCACCTACAAACAAGCAAGATTTCTGGCTCTCACAGACCTGTAACTTCTTCTTTAAGAGGCTCCTCTGTCCTCCACTCGTTTACCTGTATTAATGGCACCTGTTTGAACTTGTTATCAGTATAAAAGACACCTGTCCACAACCTCAAACAGTCACACTCCAAACTCCACTATGGCCAAGACCAAAGAGCTGTCAAAGGACACCAAAAACAAAATTGTAGACCTGCACCAGGCTTGGAAGACTGAATCTGCAATAGGTAAGCAGCTTGGGTTGAAGAAATCAACTGTGGGAGCAATTATTAGGAAATGGAAGACATACAAGACCACTCATAATCTCCCTCGATCTGGGGCTCCACGCAAGATCTTACCCCGTGGGGTCAAAATGATCACAAGAACGGTGAGCAAAAATCCCAGAACCACACGGGGGGACCTAGTGAATGACCTGCAGAGAGCTGGGACCAAAGTAACAAAGCCTACCATAAGCAGGGTATTGAAGATGAAACGTGGCTGGGTCTTTCAGCATGACAATGATCCCAAACACACCGCCCGGGCAACGAAGGCGTGGCTTCGTAAGAAGCATTTCAAGGTCCTGAAGTGGCCTAGCCATTCTCCAGATCTCAACCCCATAGAAAATATTTGGAGGGAGTTGAAAGTCCGTGTTGCCCAGCAACAGCCCCAAAACATCACTGCTCTAGAGGAGATCTGCATGGAGGAATGGGCCAAAATACCAGCAACAGTGTGTGAAAACCTTGTGAAGACTTACAGAAAACGTTTGACCTCTGTCATTGCCAACAAAGGGTATATAACAAAGTATTGAGATAAACTTTTGTTATTGACCAAATACTTATTTTCCACCATAATTTGCAAATAAATTCATTAAAATCCTACAATGTGATTTTCTGGATGTTTTTTCTATAATTCTGTCTGACATAGTTGAAGTGTACCTATGATGAAAATTACAGGCCTCTCATCTTTTTAAGTGGGAGAACTTGCACAATTGTTGGCTGACTAATTACTTTTTTGCCCCACTGTAAACCCACTGCCAGTTGTGGAACCCTGCTGTAGAAAATAGACTTCCTAGTTTAAACTGTAGAAAAGAGACTTCCTAGTTTAAACTGTAGAAAAGAGACTTCCTAGTTTAAACTGTAGAAAAGAGACTTCCTAGTTTAAACTGTAGAAAAGAGACTTCCTAGTTTAAACTGTAGAAAAGAGACTTCCTAGTTTAAACTGTAGAAAAGAGACTTCCTAGTTTAAACTGTAGAAAATATAGATTTATCAGTCTATACTGTAGAAAATAGAGGTTTACCAGTCTATGAAGAAAAATGATGTCGTAATGTTTTATCTATCAGGTAAGACCAGTCACCTGAGAGCTCACCTCCGCTGGCACACAGGAGAAAGACCCTTCGTCTGCAACTGGATCTTCTGTGGCAAGAGGTTCACACGCTCAGACGAACTGCAGAGACACAGACGGACACACACAGGTACACACACAGATACACACACAGATACACACACAGGTACACACACATATACACACACAGATACACACACAGATACACACACAGGTACACACAGACGGACACACACAGACGGACACACACAGGTACACACAGACGGACACACACAGAAACACACACAGGTACACACACAGGTACATACACAGGTACACACACAGGAACACACAGACGGACACACACAGGTACACACACAGGTACACACACAGGTACATACACAGGTATGTCCTGTGTCCAATGTTCCGGCACTGAGCAAATGTCAGGTCTGCTGAGCACAAACTTGAACGCTGTGAAAAATTCTGTACAACTTTTGGTGAGCGGTTGAACACTGAGGCTGTTCCTGCTTTAAGTTACAGTAATAACAGTAATACAGTAATACAATTAATTACAGTAATAGCAGTAATTACAGTAATATCAGTAATAACAGTAATAGCAGTAATACAGTAATTGCAGTAATTACAGTAATAACAGTATAACAGTAATTACAGTAATAGCAGTAATACAGTAATAGCAGTAATTACAGTAATAGCAGTAATAACAGTAATATCAGTAATAACAGTAATACAGTAATAACAGTAATAACAGTAATACAGTAATACCAGTAATTACAGTAATAGCAGTAATTACAGTAATAACAGTATAACAGTAATTACAGTAATAGCAGTAATACAGTAATAACAATAATACAGTAATTACAGTAATAGCAGTAATGCAGTAATACAGTAATTGCAGTAATTACAGTAATTATAACAGTAATTACAGTAATAATAACAGTATAACAGTAATTACAGTAATAATAACAGTATAACAGTAATTACAGTAATAGCAGTAATACAGTAATAACAGTAATACAGTAATAACAGTAATACCGTAATAATAGTAATACAATAATAACAGTAAATACAGTAATAACAGTGGTCAAGTAGGCTGCTGTGGCTATCTGATCATAATGTAGGCCTACCAGAGTGGCCTACCATCACAAACAATGGAGAAAACGCATCCCGTAACATACACACATATATATATTTACTTTTTAAATATATATTTGTATTTTTCCCCCTTTTTTTCTCCCCAATTACGATCTTGTCTCATCGCTGCAACTCCCCAAGGGGTTTGGGAGGCGAAGGTCGAGCCATACGTCCTCCAAAACATGACCTTAACACCCGCCCTCTTAACCCGGAAGTTCCCATGTCATTTATGTCTTTCTCCACATCCTCCAGGAGAGAAGAGGTTTGAGTGTCCAGAGTGCAGTAAGCGTTTCATGCGTAGCGACCATCTCTCCAAACACATCAAAACCCACCTGAACAAGAAGGGAGGGGCTTCTCTCGCCATCATCACCACCGACGACATGGAAAATTCTAACCAGGGCTTAGGCTCCTCCCCTCGCATCGTAACTATGGCGACGCTCTCCCAGGACTCCGCCCCCGCCACGCCAACAGCCTCCTCGCCGAATCAAATGGAGGGAGAAGAGGAGGAAGAGGAGGAGTTTTGAGTAGTGCCCGGTGACCACTTCCTGTGAAAGGAAGAAGCAGGGAGGGCTGACTTCCAGGTTGGTCTCCATGGTTACGCCGTGGCAGTCAGGTGGTAGATAATTTTTATTATTATTTGTTTGTTTTTGAAACGGACTCAAACAGAAGACAAATATGACTGACTGAAAATGACAAACAGACAGAGAAATCTGAATCTAAACTAATAATTGAGTCCAACAACAGTCTAAAGGTGTGCATTTGTAGAAGGGTATTTAATAACAGAACAGAGGTCAGGAGAAAAGGCACATCTATCCCCTATATAGTGCACTACTTTTGGCCAGAGCCTTCTGAGTAGTTTGTTATGTTAGGAAGAGGGTGTCATTTTGGATAGGTTCATTAGACTAGCACAAAACAGTTGTAAAACATCAAGAAGAGACATTGGGTGTGTCCCAAATGGCCAGGGTAACATTTGGAACGCCAACAATCTCTATGCACAAAGATGTTCTGTAACTATGGTGATGAGGATGATGATGAAACATGATATGTGGCGTGGTCTAGACTGTTGACAGACAGGTGAGAGGAGCTGGTGTGTGTGTGTGTGTGTGTGTGTGTGTGTTTCAACAGGACTATAGTTCTAGTAAAGAAGATCTGATAAACAGAAGACAGACAATACAAGGAGGAATAGACTTCTAAAAGAGTAGAAATAAGCAGATTTATAAATGATGCATTCCTAGAAAGAAACGCTTGACATTCTAAATATTTGCTTCCATAAAACGACCAATCGAGCTTTCTTTCTCCCAACAGGCTGTTTACTGAAAGCAATACTATAAGACAATCCTAGTGAAACCATGTTTACATTAAAGAGAGGAAAAGGAAAGGTTTTATTTTGGTATGAAACAGCCAGTCAGCTCCCAGCGTTCAAGCTATACTGACGCCATCATACACAGCGGCGTGACTTCCTGCTCAATGATGTCATATTGCTGAGTGCACCTTTTAAGATGTAGCTCTGCCAGGATTGGTGGGTGGGTAGGACAGTGTCAGTAAGCAGCGCTTATGTCAAAACACCGTTCCCCCCCCCCCCCCTCCCCATCCCGTTAAGAATAGTGATGTGACTCAATCATTGGACCTTAATACATGTAGAAACTCGTAGAAAAGATCGATGTCTGAGATCAATGAGATACATTCCAGTATTGAGACACATTCCAGATACACTACATGACTAAAAGTATGTGGACACCTGCTCGTCGAACATCTCCTTCCAAAATCCTGGGCTTTAATATGGAGTTGGTCCCTCTTTGCTGCTATAACAGCCTCCACTCTTCTGGAAAGGCTTTCCACTAGATGTTGGAACATCGCTGCGGGGACTTTGGGCACTGATGTTGGGCGATTAGGCCTGGCTAGCAGTCGGCGTTCCAAAGGTGTTCGATGGGGTTGATGTCAGGGCTCTGTGCAGGGCAGTCAAGTTGGCGGTGCCGTTCTGTGAGTTTGTGTGGCCTACCACTTTGCCGCTGAGCCGTTGTTTCTCCTAGACATTTCCACTTCACAATAACAGCACTTACAGTTGACCGGGGCAGCTCTAGCAGGGCAGAAATTTAACAAACTGACTTGTTGGAAAGGTTGAAAGTCACCGAGCTCTTCAGTAAAGCCATTCTACTGTCAACATCTGTCTATGGGAGATTGCATGGTTGTGTGCTCGATTTAATAAACCTGTCAGCAACGGGTGTGGCTAAAATAGCCCGAATCCACCAATTTGAACGGGTGTCCACATACTTTTGTATATATATAGTGTATCTATTAGTCCTATTTCAAGTCATTAGAGATAATCCATTAACAGTAATAGAGTTCCAGTGTGATTTGACGTTGGCGCTGCTTCCTCGGCATTGCGAAGGCCCCCTGTGTGTGAGTCCTGGTACTACGCCTTAACACAAGCAGTACATACCCCCCCCCCATGCTCACTTCTGCTTTCTGTGTGATGGACAGAGAGAGGACGCAGGAAGACCAGGGGTGATGGAGGAGAAAGAAGGGGGTTGTGGGAGGTGGGTAATTCTATTTGTTTTTTGACATATTTCTGGTGATGTTGGTCTATGTTAATGTCGGTGCGTACATATTTTGTTCTCACATTTTTTTGGGGGGGTGGGAGTCTTTTTATTTTCTTAACCCCCCCTCCCCCAGTATGTTCTGACACAGATGATTACTGTGTACAGCTAATTTATTATTCGCCCTGTGTTAATACCTGCCTTTTGCTGGAGTGTAATTGTAACCTACGCATTGATCAGAGGTATGTGTAGCATGCTGTGTTTCAGTGCTGTTTTCTCTTCTTTTTATTTATTATAAACTTATTTTTTTCTACGTCCAACTACTCCCCGTCATTTCTACTACTTTCTCGCGCCATAATATGTTTTAAAAAAAAAAAAGATTAAAGTTAAAAAAAAAGAATAATAATGAAATGGTTTATATACCAAACAGACGTGGATGTTTTTGGTAATATTTTGTGTGACAACCAGTCTTCTTTAATATTTTCTAGTGACATCTCATTTGTATAATGTTTTTCTAAGCTGTTGGATCTCGATGCCTCCAAGGCTGCAGGTTCTTCACTGTTGATATTCTAGTGATATTGTATTGACATTTTTAAATCAACTTTGTACAAAACATGTTATGTGACTGGGATTTAAAGTAGTGAAAAGAGAACAAAAATTACTTTGCTTGCATAACATTTAAAATAAAGTGATTAAAATCAGTCTCAACCTGTCTCTCTCACTCCTAACTCTGTGTGTGTGTGTGTGTGTGGGGGTGCGTGGGTGGTCTGTTGGGACATGTAGTGACACTGACCTCTTGCTATGAAATTGCTCTGATACCACTTGAAAATAAAAAGGGACTTTGGCTCTCTCTCTTCCCTCTCTTCCCTATCTCTCTTCCCTCCCTTCCCTATCTCTCTTCCCTCCCTTCCCTATCTCTCTCCCCTCCCTTCCCTATCTCTCTTCCCTATCTCTCTTCCCTCCCTTCCCTATCTCTCTTCCCTCCCTTCCCTATCTCTCTTCCCACCCTTCCCTATATCTCTCTTCCCACCCTTCCCTATCTCTCTTCCCTCCCTTCCCTATCCCTTCCCTATCTCTCTTCCCTCCCTGTCTCTCTTCCCACCCTTCCCTATCTCTCTTCCCACCCTTCCCTAGATCTCTCTTCCCACCCTTCCCTATCTCTCTTCCCTCCCTTCCCTATCTCTCTTCCCTCCCTTCCCTATCTCTCTTCTCTCTCTTCCCTATCTCTCTTCTCTCTCTTCCCTATCTCTCTTCCCTCCCTTCCCTATCTCTCTTCCCTCCCTTCCCTATCTCTCTTCTCTCTCTTCTCTATATCTCTCTTCCCTCCCTTCCCTATCTCTCTTCCCTCCCTTCCCTATCTCTCTTCCCTCCCTCCCCTATCTCTCTTCCCTCCCCTATCTCTCTTCCCTTCCCTATCTCTCTCCCCTCCCTTCCCTATCTCTCTTCCCTATCTCTTCCCTCCCTTCCCTATCTCTCTCCCCTCCCTTCCCTATCTCTCTCCCCTCCCTTCCCTATCTCTCTCCCCTCCCTTCCCTATCTCTCTCCCCTCCCTTCCCTATCTCTCTCTCCTCCCTTCCCTATCCCTCTCCCTTCCCTATCTCTCTTTCCTCCCTTCCCTATCTCTCTCCCCTCCCTTCCCTATCTCTCTCCCCTCCCTTCCCTATCTCTCTCTCCTCCCTTCCCTATCCCTCTCCCTTCCCTATCTCTCCCCTCCCTTCCCTATCTCTCTCCCCTCCCTTCCCTATATCTCTCCCCTCCCTTCCCTATCTCTCTCTCCTCCCTTCCCTATCCCTCTCCCTTCCCTATCTCTCTTTCCTCCCTTCCCTATCTCTCTTCCCTCCCTTCCCTATCTCTCTTCCCTCCCTTCCCTATCTCTCTCCCCTCCCTTCCCTATCTCTCTCCCCTCCCTTCCCTATCTCTCTCCCCTCCCTTCCCTATCTCTCTCTCCTCCCTTCCCTATCCCTCTCCCTTCCCTATCTCTCTTTCCTCCCTTCCCTATCTCTCTCTCCTCCCTTCCCTATCTCTCTCCCTTCCCTATCTCTCTCTCCTCCCTTCCCTATCCCTCTCCCTTCCCTATCTCTCCCCTCCCTTCCCTATCTCTCTCCCCTCCCTTCCCTATATCTCTCCCCTCCCTTCCCTATTTCTCTCTCCTCCCTTCCCTATCCCTCTCCCTTCCCTATCTCTCTTTCCTCCCTTCCCTATCTCTCTCCCCTCCCTTCCCTATCTCTCTCTCCTCCCTTCCCTATCCCTCTCCCTTCCCTATCTCTCCCCTCCCTTCCCTATATCTCTCCCCTCCCTTCCCTATCTCTCTCTCCTCCCTTCTCTATCCCTCTCCCTTCCCTATCTCTCTTTCCTCCCTTCCCTATCTCTCTTTCCTCCCTTCCCTATCTCTCTCCCTTCCCTATCTCTCCCCTCCCTTCCCTATCTCTCTCCCCTCCCTTCCCTATATCTCTCCCCTCCCTTCCCTATCTCTCTCCCCTCCCTTCCCTATCTCCCTCCCTTCCCTATCTCTCTCTCCTCCCTTCCCTATCCCTCTCCCTTCCCTATCTCTCTTTCCTCCCTTCCCTATCTCTCTCCCCTCCCTTCCCTATCTCTCTCCCTTCCCTATTTCTCTCTCCTCCCTTCCCTATCCCTCTCCCTTCCCTATCTCTCTTTCCTCCCTTCCCTATCTCTCTCCCCTCCCTTCCCTATCTCTCTCTCCTCCCTTCCCTATCCCTCTCCCTTCCCTATCTCTCCCCTCCCTTCCCTATATCTCTCCCCTATCTCTCTCTCCTCCCTTCCCTATCCCTCTCCCTTCCCTATCTCTCTTTCCTCCCTTCCCTATCTCTCTCTCCTCCCTTCCCTATCCCTCTCCCTTCCCTATCTCTCTCCCCTCCCTTCCCTATCTCTCTCTCCTCCCTTCCCTATCTCTCTCCCCTCCCTTCCCTATCTCTCTCCCCTCCCTTCCCTATCTCTCTTCCCTCCCTTCCCTATCTCTCTCCCCTCCCTTCCCTATCTCTCTCCCCTCCCTTCCCTATCTCTCTTCATGTCACCTGTTGTGTGTATGTACTGACAGGTATGTGTAACTGATAGATGCAAACACACTACATGTTAATGTTATTCAATGTATGTAAATTGTACATTATTTTGTCTGTAATGTGTTTTTGGTTACGTGTCGGCCCCCAGTAAGTCTATCTGTCACCATTGGCGTCGGCTAATAGGGATCCTAATAAAATCTAATGAAATAAAATCTCAGTCGTGTTGTGAATGTGGTAGTAGTGAAGTCTAGTCTAAGCTTGTGATGATCGTCACGGAGACTTGTATTTTCAAATTGTCC
The DNA here is from genome assembly GCF_057628025.1 of Oncorhynchus mykiss. Taxonomy (NCBI): domain Eukaryota; kingdom Metazoa; phylum Chordata; class Actinopteri; order Salmoniformes; family Salmonidae; genus Oncorhynchus; species Oncorhynchus mykiss. Next base: position 10,538,349 of record NC_143051.1, on the reverse strand, counting down.
TCTCTCTACACACACACCTGCGGTGCCCTAGAAACATGTTGGCTGGTGTGTACTCTGTAATTACCTCGGAAGCCCAACCTCCTCTGCACAGCCCCTCTGAGGGGGTTGCTAGGCAACGACGGCAGGCCAGAGGCGTGGCTGGTTGTGTCTGTCTGTGTGAGTGTGCGTGTCCAGGCGTAGCTGGGTGTGTGTGTGTGTGTGTGTGTGTGTGTGTGTGTGTGTGTGTGTGTGTGTGTGTGTGTGTGTGTGTGTGTGTGTGTGTGTGTGTGTGTGTGTGTGTGTGTGTGTGTGTGTGTGTGTGTGTGTGTGTGTGTGTGTGTGTGTGTGGAGGAAAAAAACACAAACTATATAGGAATAGAAAAGACAACGTTTTCCTGTTTCATTGCTGTGCATCAACTTTATCTTGTAAAATATTACAGTACATCTGGGGGGGGGGTACGTGCACCGAGGGTACAAAACATTAGGAACACTTTCCTAATATTGAGTTGTCCTCAGAACAGCCTCAATTCATCGGGGCATGGACTCCACAAGGTGTCAAAAGCGTTCCACAGGGATACTGGCCCATGTTGACTCCAATGGTTCCCCACTGTTGTGTCAAGTTGGCTGGATGTCCTTTGGGTGGTGGACCACAGGAAACTGTTGAGCGTGGAAAAACCCAGCAGCATTGCAGTTCTTGATACACTCAAACCTGTGCGCCAGGCACTTAATACCATACATACCCTGTTAAAAGGTACTTAGTCTTGCCCATTCACCCTCTGAAAGGCACACATACACAATCATGTCTCAATTGTCTCAAGGCTTAAAAATCCTTCTTTAACCTGTCTCCTCCCCTTCATCTACACTGATTGAAGTGGATTTAACAAGGGACATCAATAAGGGAACATAGACTGACCAGGTGAAAGCTATGTCATGGAAAGAGCATGTGTTCATAATGTTTGTATATTTCACTAATGAACTCAATCACTGGATACTTCACTAATGAGCCAAATAACACACCTGAGGTTATAAAGAATCAGAATGGTGTAACACATATCAGTAGAAATCTGACACGTTTAATCATGTTACAGGAACTCTTAATCACATGACATTACAGAAAATATACAGAAAAGTGCTGATATTATACAAACACAATGCCCAGTTAGCAGGCTGAGTTCAAATAGGCTCCATTTAGATTTACGAGTTTGAACTTTCGGGAGTATTGCTATGGTTCCATTTTACTGGACAAAGACGGTGATGTCCCTCACGCAGAAATGATCGATATGACATAAGTTGTGTTGACAAAATTCTTAAGTGCTGCTTATGAATGAGGGTTATGAACGTGTAACAAAGACCTTCTACAGGTACCCTTCATTGTCTTCCCGATAGATGCGTTGCCATGAACTACGCAGTGCAGACGGGAGTAGTCAAGCTTCATGACGTGAGACGATGGCTACCAGTCTTTGAAAGTGTTTGACGTAATGTGTCTTCCAGTTGTTATTATTGCAGATTCATTTAACAGAGCTACAGTCCTGTAATATTATAGCCATACAAACATACAACAACAAAAACAACACAAAAAAACAATTGGAAATAAATCATAATAAATAATAATAAAGTTCTTGACTAAATAAATTATCAACTTATGCCGTAAACATCAGACATCAGATGTAGAGAAAAACAGAAAACCTAAAAAAAATGTATTATTAATTATCCTTCATAGTTCTGGAATTCATGCAGATAGAAATGGAACGTTCAGGTGCCAATCATGAACCTTCCCACTACAGGAGCCAATCAGGAGCCTTCCCAGTGGTTCAGGAGCCAATCAGCAGTCACCCCATAGTTCAGGAGTTAATCAATCAGCTCCTTCCTAAGAGTTCAGGAGCCAATTAATTCTCAGTAGTCTGACGCAACACTATGATGCTAGCTCAAATCTCACATCTAATGCCTATTCAATAAACTAATGCTTGCTTCAAATATTAAAACTAGATGCATTCTGTACAGTGACAACCATTTGAGGCTACCTGTCCTCTAAAAACACACAAACTCACACACACAAAATAAAGTGTGTGAGAGCCACCATTCAGTCACTCATCCATCTGTCCATACATTCTGCTGTGTGTCATTCCACCACCGACCACTAGGTGGGAGGCTAGCGCAGGACACCTAGGTTGAGCCGTGATGAGAGATATCCAGTAAATTGTAACCCTGTAGTGTTCACGGTGATAAAAGCATAATTAGCATTGATAAATACATCAATGATCGATGTACCTTTCAATGGCTGCCAGTCCATAGAGCCACAGAAAAAAAAAGACTCTTATTTGTTGCCCTGTTCAGATTTGTACTATCCTTCCCCTAACCTGTAACCAGTGATTGAAGTGGACTCAAAAAGGTCACTGTACTCACTGTAATTGAACTGTTAAAGGATTTCATATTTCAGAGTCAGTATTCTATAAGCAGTAGAACATTAGACATGCTGCTTCTCTGTACCGGTCAGCACCGGCCCACTTCAACCTCTGAACTTCAACCCCAGACAACTTCACTGCCAGGGTTCACCCATAGGCATCTTTGGAATGGTGATATACATCTCCATTGGCTGGTCAGGGTTCAGGGGGCAGTTCCTCCAGTAGGATGTGGTCTTCTCATTGGTGGTTGGGATGTATGACTGGTCCTAATGATACAACATACACAGGTAGTCAGAAACACACACACATGTCTATGTTCTGTTTGTATCTATTATGGATCCCCATTAGTTCCTGTTGCCAAGGCAACAGCTACTCTTCCTGGGGTCTATTATGGATCCCCATTAGTTCCTGCCAAGGCAGCAGCTACTCTTCCTGGGGTCTATTATGGATCCCCATTAGTTCCTGCCAAGTCAGCAACTACTCTTCCTGGGGTCTATTATGGATCCCCATTAGTTCATGCCAAGGCAGCAGCTACTCTTCCTGGGGTCTGTTATGGATCCCCATTAGTTCCTGTTGCCAAGGCAACAGCTACTCTTCCTGGGGTCTATTATAGATCGCCATTAGTTCCTGCCAAGGCAGCAGCTACTCTTCCTGGGGTTTATTATGTATCCCAATATCCCCTAATGTTTAAGTTAATTCATTGAGCTGTATCTAAATATATTTTCTTTACAGTTACATATTACATATGTAATTTACAAATTCTATATGTAATTTTATTAGAGTTTGTGTGTTGGAGATTGAGAGAACTACCTACATACATATTTTGTTGTATTGGTTAGTATTAAATCACGCTTTTGACTGCAAGTTCCAGAATGCCTTGCGACAGGAAGTAGAGAGAGAACGCGCCAGTTATGTGCAAGTGACAAGTGATTATGCTGACTTTTCGCTAGCAACTTACTTTTATTGTTCTGTAGAATCTAAAGTTGTGAAATGTAACGTGAACATTATTACTAAAAGAAGCTTTCATTTCAAACCCGACGTCCCGAGTCATTACTTTGAAGATAGTTATTCTATATTTTGATGCCGACGTTCCTCCTCAGCATTTCAGCCGCTTCATCCCTACAATCTGTCCAATAGCAGGGGGTGTAAAGCCATAACACATACGTTCCTGTATGTATCTAAAGCAGGGGTGCTCAAATATTATTTGACAAGGTCCTGTCACACAAATGTCCTAGGTGGCAAAGGTCCAGATGGATATGGTCATTTATCGGCGTAGTTAACCAGCCTGCCAGCTTAGTAGAGTCTCCCACTAGCACAGTCAGTGTAGTCAGCTCAGCTATCCCCATTGAGACCGTGTCTGTGCCTCGACCTAGGTTGGTCAAAACTAAACATGGCGGTGTTCGCCTTAGCAATCTCACTAGGATAAAGACCACCTCCATTCCTGTCATTATTGAAAGAGATCATGATACCTCACATCTCAAAATAGGGCTACTTAATGTTAGATCCCTTACTTCAAAGGCAATTATAGTCAATGAACTAATCACTGATCATAATCTTGATGTGATTGGCCTGACTGAAACATGGCTTAAGCCTGCTGAATTTACTGTGTTAAATGAGGCCTCACCTCCTGGCTACACTAGTGACCATATCCCCCGTGTATCCCGCAAAGGCGGAGGTGTTGCTAACATTTACGACAGCAAATGTCAATTTACAAAAAAAATACTGTTTTCGTCTTTTGCGCTTCTAGTCCTGTAAACTATGCAGCCTACTCAATACATTTTTAAAGCTACTGTTTACAGGCCTCCTGGGTCGTAGACAGCGTTCCTCACTGAGTTCTCTGAATTCCTATTGGACCTTGTAGTCATAGCAGATAATATTCTAATCTTTGGTGACTTTAATATTCACATGGAAAAGTCCACAGACCCACTCCAAAGAGCTTTCGGAGCCATCATCGACTCAGTGGGTTTTGTATAACATGTCTCTGGACCTACTCATTGTCACAGTCGTATCCTGGATCTAGTTTGAATTTTAAGAAATCTTAATGTTTTTCCTCATAATCCTGGACTATCGGACCACCATTTTATTACATTTGCAATCACAACAAATAATCTGCTCAGACCACAACCAAGGATCATCAAAAGCCGTGCTATAAATTCTCGGACAACCCAAAGTTTCCTAGATGTCCTTCCAGACTCCCTTCACCTACCCAAGGACGTCGGAGTACAAAAATCGGTTTACCACCTAACTGAGGAACTAAATGTAACCTTGCGTAATACCCTAGATGCAGTCGCACCCCTAAAAACAAAAAACATTTGTCACAAGAAATTTGCTCCCTGGTACACAGAAAATACCTGAGCCGTGAAGCAAGCTTCCAGAAAATTGGAACGGAAATGGCACTACACTAAACTGGAAGTCTTCCGACTAGATTGCAAAGACAGCACTGTGCAATATCGAAGAGACCTCCCTGCTGCTGAATCAACCTATTTTTCCAACCTAATTGAGGAGAATAAGAACAATCCAAATGTATGTTTGATACTGTAGCAAAGCTAAATTTAACACTTCACTTCAGCAGTGATGAATTCATGAACTTCTTCGATGAAAAGATCAAGCTCATTAGAAAGCAAATTACGGACTCCTCTTTGAACCTGCGTATTTCTCCAAAGTTCAGTTGTCCTGAGTCTGCACAGAACTTCCAGGAACTAGGATCAATGGACACACTCAAGTTTTCAATCCTGTATCTCTTGACACATTCATGAAAAGAGTAAACCCTCAAGCTGCATACTGGACCCTATTCTAACTAAACTACTGAAAGAGCTACTTCCTGTCGTTGCCCCTCCTTCGTTAAACATAATAAATGTCTCCCTATCCACCGGATGTGTACCAAACTCACTAAATGTGGCCAAACCTTGACCCAGAAAATGTAAAAAAATCTATCGGCCTATATCAAATCTCCCATTCCTCTAAATATTTTTTGGAAAAACTCACTGGCTTCCTGAAGACAAATAATGTATATGAAATGCTTCAGTCTGGTTTTAAACCCCATCATAGCACTGAGACTGCACTTGTGAAGGTGGTAAATTACCTTTTAATGGCGTCGGACCAAGGTTCTACATCTGTCCTCGTGCTCCTAGACCTTATTGCTGCTTTTGATACCATCGATCACCACATTATTTTGTAGAGATTAGGAACCCAAATTGGTCTACACGGACAAGTTCTGGCCTGGTTTAGATCTTATCTGTCGGAAAGATATCAGTTTGTCTCTGTGAATGGTTTGTTCTCTGACAAATCAATTGTACATTTCAGCGTTCCTCAAGGTTCTGTTTTAGGACCACTATTGTTTTCACTATATATTCTACCTCTTGGTGATGTCTTTCGGAAACACAATGTCAACTTTCACTGCTATGCGGACGACACACAGCTGTACATTTTGATGAAACACAGTGAAGCCCCAAAATTGCCTACCTTGGAAGCCTGTGTTTCAGACATTTCAGGCAAATGTTTTACTTTTAAACTCGGACAAAACAGAGATGCTTGTTCTAGGTCCCAAGAAACAAAGAGATATGCTGTTGGATCTGACAATTAATCTTGATGGTTGTACAGTCGTCTCAAATAAAACTGTGAAGGACCTCGGCGTTACTCTGGACCCTGATCTCTCTTTTGACGAACATATCAAGACTGTTTCAAGGACAGCTTTTTTCCATCTTCGTAATGTTGCAAAAATCAGAATATTTTTGTCCAAAAAGAAAAGCTAATCCATGCTTTTGTCACTTCTAGTTTAGACTACTGCAATGCTCTACTCTCCGGCTCCCCGGATAAAGCACTAAATAAACTTCAGTTAGTGCTAAATACGGCTGCTAGAATCCTGACTAGAACCAAAACGTGATCATATTACTCCAGTTCTAGCCTCCCTACACTGGCTTCCTGTTAAGGCAAGGGCTGATTTCAAGGATTTACTGCTAACCTAAAAGCATTACATGGGCTTGCTCCTACCCTTCTCTCCGATTTGATCCTGCCGTACATACCCACACGTACGCTACGGTCACAAGACGCAGGCTTCGTTATTGTCCCTAGAATTTCTAAGCAAACAGGACTTTCTCCTATAGAGCTAAATTTTTATGGAATGATCTGCCTATCCATGTGAGAGACGCAGACTCGGTCTCAACTTTTAAGTCTTTACTGAAGACTCATCTCTTCAATGGGTCCTATGACTGAGTGTCGTCTGCCCCAGGGGTGCGAAGGTGAACGGCAAGGCACTAGAGCAACGAATCGCCGTTGCTGTCTGTTCCTGGCCGGTTCCCCTCTCTCCTCTGGGATTTTCTGCCTCTAACCCTATTACAGGGACTGAGTCACTGGCTTACTAGAGCTCTTCCATGCCGTCCCTAGGAGGGGTGCGTCACTTGAGTGGGTTGAGTCACTGACGTGATCTTCCTGTCCAGTTTTGCGCCCCCTCTGACTCGTGCGTGAAGGAGATCTTTGTGAGCTATACTCAGCCTTGTCTCAGGGTAGTAAGTTGGTGGTCAATTGATATCCCTCTAATGGTGTGGGAGCTGTGCTTTGGCAAAGTGGGTGGGGATACATTCTGCCTGGTTGGTCATGTCCGGGGGTATCGTCAGATGGGGCCACAGTGTCCCCCAACCCACCCCTGTCTCAGTCTCCAGTATCTATGATGCAATAGTAGGGGGGGGGGGGGGGGCTAGGGTCTGTCTGTTATAATTATCCTGTCTTATCTGGTGTCCTGTGTGAATTTAAGTATGCTCCCTCTAATTCTCTCTCCCTCCCCTCCCAGAGGACCTGAGCCCTAGGATCATTCCTGGCCTGATGACTCCTGGCTGCCCCCATTTCACCTGGTCATGCTGCTACTCCAGTTTCAACTGTTCTGCCTGCGGCTATGGAACCCTGACTTGTTTACCGGGCGTGCTACCTTGTCCCGGACCTACTGTTTTCAACTCTCTCTCTCTCCCTCTCTCTCTCGTTACAGCACCTGATGTCTCGACCTCTGAATGCATCTACTCCTGAGGTACTGTCCTGTTCCACCCTCTACAAGCACTGTGATTATTATTTGACCCTGCTGGTCATCTATGAACGTTTGAACATCTTGAAGAACAATCTGGCCTTAATGGCCATGTACTCTTATCATCTCCACCCGGCACAACCACCCCTCAGAGTCTTGTTCCTCTCTAGGTTTCTTCCTAGGTTCCTGCCTTTCTAGGGAGTTTTTCCTAGCCACCGTGCTTCTACATCTGCATTGTTTGCTGTTTGGGGTTTTAGGCTGGGTTTCTGTACAGCACTTTGAGATATCAGCTGATGTACGAAGGGCTATATAAATACATTTGATTAATTGATTGATTGATTGAGTAACAAACACCCACCTCGCAACCGATGCGACCCCAAACTATTCAAACTGTTCACACTCGTCTTGTTGGCGGAGAGACATTTTGCAGTTTTGAAGCAAATTTCCTGCAATTCTACACCATGTCATGTGTGTTCCTGTGTGTATATAAAGTATTACAGTATCGTGTGTGTTCATATGATACTAATCGTCAATGCTTGACTGAGTTTGTAATTTGCTATTTATTTATTTGTCGGGACACGCTGTCTGTATTGATCCCGTTCTGGCTCCGGATCCAGAGCTCTTCTGTTGAGTACGGCTGATCTAAAGTATTACAGTATCGTGTGTTCCTGTGTGTATATAAAGTATTACAGTATCGTGTGTGTTCCTCTGTGTATATAAAGTATTAGAGTATTGTGTGTGTTCCCGTGTGTATATAAAGTATTAGAGTATTGTGTGTGTTCCTGTGTGTATATAAAGTATTACAGTATCGTGTGTTCCTGTGTGTATATATAAAGTATTAAAGTATCATGTGTTCCTGTGTGTATATAAACTATTACAGTATCGTGTGTTCCTGTGTGTATATAAAGTATTACAGTATCGTGTGTGTTCCCGTGTGTATATAAAGTATTACAGTATCGTGTGTGTTCCCGTGTGTATATAAAGTATTAGAGTATTGTGTGTGTTCCCGTGTGTATATAAAGTATTAGAGTATTGTGTGTGTTCCCGTGTGTATATAAAGTATTACAGTATCGTGTGTGTTCCCGTGTGTATATAAAGTATTACAGTATCGTGTGTGTTCCTCTGTGTATATAAAGTATTAGAGTATTGTGTGTATTCCCGTGTGTATATAAAGTATTAGAGTATTGTGTGTGTTCCCGTGTGTATATAAAGTATTACAGTATCGTGTGTGTTCCCGTGTGTATATAAAGTATTACAGTATTGTGTGTGTTCCTCTGTGTATATAAAGTATTACAGTATCGTGTGTGTTCCTGTGTGTATATAAAGTATTACAGTATTGTGTGTGTTCCTGTGTGTATATAAATTATTACAGTATCATGAGTATTCATGTGTATATAATATATTGGTGTATCGTGTGTGTTCCTGTGTGTCACACCCTGATCTGTTTCACCTGTCCTTGTGATCGTCTCCACCCCCTCCAGGTGCCAGTGTATTTATCCCTGTGGTCCCTGTCTCTCTGTACCAGTGTATTTATCCCTGTGGTCCCTGTCTCTCTGTACCAGTGTATTTATCCCTGTGTTTCCTGTCTCTCTGTACCAGTGTATTTATCCCTGTGTTTCCTGTCTCTGTACCAGTGTATTTATCCCTGTGTTTCCTGTCTCTCTGTACCAGTGTATTTATCCCTGTGTTTCCTGTCTCTCTGTACCAGTGTATTTATCCCTGTGTTTCCTGTCTCTCTGTACCAGTGTATTTATCCCTGTGGTCCCTGTCTCTCTGTACCAGTGTATTTATCCCTGTGTTTCCTGTCTCTCTGTACCAGTGTATTTATCCCTGTGTTTCCCGTCTCTCTGTACCAGTGTATTTATCCCTGTGGTCCCTGTCTCTCTGTGCCAGTGTATTTATCCCTGTGGTCCCTGTCTCTCTGTACCAGTGTATTTATCCCTGTGTTTCCTGTCTCTCTGTACCAGTGTATTTATCCCTGTGTTTCCAGTCTCTCTGTACCAGTGTATTTATCCCTGTGGTCCCTGTCTCTCTGTACCAGTGTATTTATCCCTGTGGTCCCTGTCTCTCTGTACCAGTGTATTTATCCCTGTGTTTCCCGTCTCTCTGTACCAGTGTATTTATCCCTGTGTTTCCTGTCTCTCTGGGCCAGTGTATTTATCCCTGTGTTTCCTGTCTCTCTGGGCCAGTGTATTTATCCCTGTGGTCCCTGTCTCTCTGTGCCAGTGTATTTATCCCTGTGGTCCCTGTCTCTCTGGGCCAGTGTATTTATCCCTGTGTTTCCTGTCTCTCTGGGCCAGTGTATTTATCCCTGTGTTTCCTGTCTCTCTGTACCAGTGTATTTATCCCTGTGTTTCCTGTCTCTCTGTACCAGTGTATTTATCCCTGTGTTTCCTGTCTCTCTGGGCCAGTGTATTTATCCCTGTGTTTCCTGTCTCTCTGTGACAGTGTATTTATCCCTGTGTTTTCTGTCTCTCTGTACCAGTGTATTTATCCCTGTGTTTCCTGTCTCTCTGTACCAGTGTATTTATCCCTGTGTTTCCTGTCTCTCTGGGCCAGTGTATTTATCCCTGTGTTTCCTGTCTCTCTGTGCCAGTTCGTCTTGTGTGTTTCCATGTCAACCAGCGTTTTTTCCCGTGCTCCTGCATTTGCTATTCTCCTTATTCTAGTCCTCCCGGTTTTGACCCTTGCCTGTTTCTGGACTCTGTACCTGCCTGCCTGACCAGTCTGCCTGCCCTTGACCACGAGCCTGTCTGTCACTCTGTACCTGCTGGACTCTGATCTGGTTTTGACCTTTGGCCTGTCCACGACCATTCTCTGGCCTTCTCCTTTTGGATTAATAAACATCTTAAACTCCAACCATCTGCCTTCTGTGTCTACATTTGTGTCATGATATCAGTGTGTATATAAAGTATTACAGTATCATGAGTATTCCTGCGTTGTATTTAAAGTATTGGAGTATGTTACCTTGCCAGTGGGGTTGTATTGTGGGTCAGTGGCGCCACCCTGTGGCAGGGATTGTCTCTGCAGCAGCAACACCAGTACAGCGATCATCACCAGGCCAGAGAGGAATGTCAACACACACACACTGACAAACATCCTCATGTACCGCCCTCTGGATACACACTCTGGAGACACACAGACAAACACACACAGCTGTGAGTACTACACATTGTAGTACAGAGGGACACACCAATATTTGACCCTGAAATAGTAACAAAGTACCACACTGTCAACACAGATACACTGTCCACACTGTCCACACAGACACACTGTCCACACAGACACACTGTCCACACGGACACACTGTCCACACAGATACACTGTCCACACAGATACACTGTTCACACTGTCCACACAGACACACTGTCCACACAGACACACTGTCCACACAGACACACTGTCCACACTGTCCACACAGACACACTGTCCACACTGTCCACACTGTCCACACAGACACACTGTCCACACAGACACACTGTCCACACAGATACACTGTCCACACAGACACACTGTCCACACTGTCCACACAGACACACTGTCCACACTGTCCACACTGTCCACACTGTCCACACTGTCCACACAGACACACTGTCCACACAGACACACTGTCCACACAGATACACTGTCCACACAGACACACTGTCCACACTGTCCACACAGACACACTGTCCACACAGACACACTGTCCACACAGACACACTGTCCACACTGTCCACACTGTCCACACTGTCCACACATACACACTGTCCACACAGACACACTGTCCACACAGACACACTGTCCACACAGATACACTGTCCACACAGACACACTGTCCACACTGTCCACACAGACACACTGTCCACACTGTCCACACAGACACACTGTCCACACAGACACACTGTCCACACGGACACACTGTCCACACAGATACACTGTCCACACAGACACACTGTCCACACAGACACACTGTCCACACAGACACACTGTCCACACTGTCCACACAGACACACTGTCCACACTGTCCACACTGTCCACACTGTCCACACAGACACACTGTCCACACAGACAAACTGTCCACACAGACACACTGTCCACACAGACACACTGTCCACACAGACACACTGTCCACACAGACATACTGTCCACACTGTCCACACAGACACACTGTCCACACTGTCCACACTGTCCACACAGACACACTGTCAACACTGTCCACACAGACACACTGTCCACACTGTCCACACAGACACACTGTCCACACAGTCCACACAGATACACTGTCCATACAGATACACTGTCCACAGTGTCCACACAGATACACTGTCCACACAGACATACTGTCCACACAGTCCACACAGTCATACTGTCCACACAGTCCACACAGATACACTGTCCACACAGACACACTGTCCACACAGACGCACAGTCCTTACTGTCAACACAGATACACTGTCCACACAGATACACACATCTGGCTCATCCTCAGACAAATAGACTAAAGTTCTACTCTGATATTTATAAATGTTGCCATGGAAACTTGGCTTTGGAAACCGGGAGTGGGATGGTTCGGGAATACAGGGGGGAGTAGGGAGGGGAGAGGAGGGAGGACAGAGGGAGGGTGGGGCAGGAAGGGGGAGAGGAGGAAGGACAGAGGGAGGGTGGGGGAGGTAAGGGGAGAGGAGGGAGGACAGAGGGAGGGTGGGGGAGGAAGGGGGAGAGGAGGGAGGACAGAGGGCGGGTGGGGGAAGTAAGGGGAGAGGAGGGAGGAGAGAGGGAGGGTGGGGGAGGAAGGGGGAGTAGAGGGAGGACAGATGGAGGGTGGGGGAGGTAAGTGGAGAGGAGGGAGGACAGAGGGAGGGTGGGGGAGGTAAGGGGAGAGGAGGGAGGAGAGAGGGAGGGTGGGGGAGGTAAGGGGAGAGGAGGGAGGCCAGAGGGAGGGGGAGGTAAGGGGAGAGGAGGGAGGACAGAGGGAGGGTGGGGGAGGTAAGGGGAGAGGAGGGAGGAGAGAGGGAGGGTGGGTGAGGTAAGGGGAGCGGGGAGAGAGACAGAGGGGAGAGTGGTGGAGGAGTGAGGAGGAGTGGGGAGAGAGACAGAGGGGAGAGTGGTGGAGGAGTGGGGAGAGAGACAGAGGGGAGAGTGGTGGAGGAGCGGGGAGGAGCGGGGAGAGAGGGTGGAGGAGTGGGGAGAGAGACAGAGGGGAGAGTGGTGGAGGAGCGAGGAGAAGCGGGGAGAGAGGGTGGAGGAGTGGGGAGAGAGACAGAGGGGAGAGTGGTGGAGGAGCGGGGAGAGAGACAGAGGGGAGAGTGGTGGAGGAGTGGGGAGAGAGACAGAGGGGAGAGTGGTGGAGGAGTGGGGAGAGAGACAGAGGGGAGAGTGGTGGAGGAGTGGGGAGAGAGACAGAGGGGAGAGTGGTGGAGGAGCGGGGAGAGAGACAGAGGGGAGAGTGGTGGAGGAGTGGGAGAGAGACAGAGGGGAGAGTGGTGGAGGAGTGGGGAGAGAGACAGAGGGGAGAGTGGTGGAGGAGTGGGGAGAGAGACAGAGGGGAGAGTGGTGGAGGAGTGGGGAGAGAGACAGAGGGGAGAGTGGTGGAGGAGTGGGGAGAGAGACAGAGGGGAGAGTGGTGGAGGAGTGGGGAGAGAGACAGAGGGGAGAGTGGTGGAGGAGTGGGGAGAGAGACAGAGGGGAGAGTGGTGGAGGAGTGGGGAGAGAGACAGAGGGGAGAGTGGTGGAGGAGTGGGGAGAGAGACAGAGGGGAGAGTGGTGGAGGAGTGGGAGAGAGACAGAGGGGAGAGTGGTGGAGGAGTGGGGAGAGAGACAGAGGGGAGAGTGGTGGAGGAGTGGGGAGAGAGACAGAGGGGAGAGTGGTGGAGGAGCGGGGAGGCTGTGTGTTGTGTTGTGTTGTGGTGTGTGTGTTGTGTTGTGTTGTGTGTATCTTACCAGGCTGTCTGTTGTGTTGTGTGTGTTGTGTGTAT